>NC_079492.1:120687950-120990981 GCF_020520425.1 Spinacia oleracea
ACAAGTAGCCCGCCACCACGCGGCTATTCCTGCCCGGGACAATCATTCGGCATAGGAGCGCTAGAAGGAAGAGTCGAACCTTCTGCTCCGCCGTGGTACCGGCCATGTCAATGCCCCACAATATCACTTCCACCGAAGCAGCGGTTCACTATCAGTGATCAAATCTATGACATGGCCCATCAAGTCCCTGGCACCAACATATTTCCTTGTCAAGTTGGAGTCAAAAGCGACCTCCATCTCAGAGAAAGGGAGGCATGTAATCATAGCAAACTCGAAGGGAGTAATAGTGATCTCCCCCCAGAGCATGTGGAACGTGTTAGTGGTGTCCCACCACCACTCCAAGAGAGCCTGCGTCCAGGCTTTGACGCCCGTCGTTCCCTCAAAACCCCTGATCGCCTCCCAGAAGGCGGCAAAGCCAGTCTGCGCCCAAATGCCTTGGGCCTCCTCATCCTCGTGAATAGTCCAGGAAGCCAGCAAGATCTCCTCCCGAGACCAGAAGAATCGGGTCACAGTCCTACCGGTCTACAAAAAGGATAGATCAGTACAAACGAGCACAATTCAAATAGCAAAATCAAAAGTAGAGCATGAGGCATATCACGCCAGTACGTGGCGCTGAGACAAATGATGTTTCGAATGGAATACAAGGTCCATCGGCCGCTACCCACGACCATCGAAAGTAGGCCTTTCCCGGTGGGTCATGCCTGTAGGAAGCACCTCCATCTCAGCAGATTCATTGTCAGAAGCATCTCCATAGCTCGACTAAGAGATTGCTCGAGCACTCAGCTAGCTTCCTCCGAGTGTGACGAGGCATGCTAGAAGCATTCAAATAAAAAAATCAACATCCAAATATGGGGGTTATCGCATTATACAAAGTTCCAACAATTCAAGTTCGAGGTGACTATCAAACAAGTTTTCATACAAATTACAAGAAACCTACTACCGTCTGCATTTCAACATGTGAACATTTCAACGAATTCGACATTTTCAAGAAACAAGTGCAACATCAACAATACAAGAACATTTCAAGTACAAAACTTTATCCTACATAACATCCTATGGTAATTTCAAAAGAAAAACTTGAAATACTTACATGGACAAGTGTAGAGGAAATGCAAGAGCAACGAGATCAAAGGGAGAGAACAATCGAAGCAAAGGAAATGAATGTGCTCGACCAAGAGCACGGCATGGGGTATATATACACAGCCCCTGCGTCAGGCGCTAGTGCTGCACCAGGCGCAAACCCTGGCAGCCCGCATGCGCGAAATTTTAGTGCGGTCCTCCGTGCTGATTGTACGTACTTTGCTGGTATGGTTTTCTGCACCAGGCATCAAATGTCGAATCAGGCTCCATTCCGATAAATACGGGTATACATTTGTTTCATCAACACTGAGAGATAAATATCCCAACCATACAAAGTCCGAAAAATATGCGGAATTAAACTTTCTACTCCCAGCGGACCCAGGATCCGGGAAAATCAAAGAAATTCAAACTCCAAGAGTCAGTAAGAAAAACTCTTCTCCCTAGTGGAAATATTCCCCAGTGGTTCATGCCTCACACGGCATTTCAGGCAAGTACGAAAACCCGACGGATTCACTCCGGATATTCAAAATTCAAGATTTCAAAAATTCAAAATTCCAGATTTAAAATTTTCGATGCCAAACTTCGTTCTAAGTCAAAGGCGGAAAAGAAATGCAATCCATGCAAAGATCAGAGTCGTCAAACCGCACGGAGGTAGACTATATCCTTTTTTCTAACACTTGTCTTGTGCAGGTACCAGCGTACAAAGAATGGTCTTGATTGCAGAATATCTTGACTATTCACCTTCCCGATTCAAAAACTTTGACTTTCGCTTTCCTAATCGAACGCTCAGTCAAATTGGGGGCTTCTGTTGACACCTAATTCGTGTCTCCCCTAATGGGATGATGACGAAACCATTATCCTTGCTAGGTGGTTGGTACAACTCCGTGCGGAAGTCCCAATTGCTAAGATGTATTTCAAAATCCAAAATCGCAAGTCAAATTCTCGAGCTCGTTCCCATTTCGGAACTAGGTACACAATTCAATTTCCAAAATTCAAATTAAAAATCCAAACACAATCTCACCCAATGGACCTCGCCATTGGTTTTACAAGTCCATTTCCAATCAAAATGTCATTAAGAAATCCAAAATTGGGGGCCGACCCACAAAACCGAGTATGCCGTCCCCGTCCCGTAAAACCGAATCCAAATACAAATCCCGAATTCAAAAGGTGGGTTTTTAGTCGCAAATTTTTGCCTTAACCACCAAGAAAACACTACGCTCCAAGATCGTTCAAAGGTGCAACCCCCTCCGGTACAAGAAGGACGACGTCATCGTCCTTCTTTTGGCAGTACCTGCGCAACGTCAGCAGCGCCTAGCGCAGCTCCTGCGCCTGGGGCTGACGTGGTTTGTTTTCTAGCCGTTTAAGCCCCTATTTAAACCCTTCATTTCCACAAGATTTGGAGGAGGAGGATTTTAAAACAACGTCGTAATACGCATTTTCCTTCTCAAATTCAAATACAAATTTAATCTTCAAAAACCTACAATTTTTCCAAACATCAAAGCAATTGGGAGTACAAATCGAAAATCTAACCTAAACCTAACAAGGTAAAACCGAATACCTAATACAAATCACCATGATTTAATCCAACTTTCTACCTTTCTTATTTCAAGTTTATTATTCTTATGATGTTCTTGTGATGTTCATACTCACTTAAACTAGGAAATGTCTCAAAATGAGTAATCTTTGAGGGGATTTCATACTTGAAACCCCCCCTCAAATGATCTTCCAAACTCCCTTTACAAGTTTCAAGTTTAAATCTTTATGCTTTGATTTCAAAAAATATGATTAGTAAGTTGAGGCCTTCATTCTTGAAAGTGTTCCTTACAACAATCATCATTCAAATCTTCAAAAATATTTAACTTTATGCAAGTTCAAGGATGTTTGGAAAAGTGCAAACCCTTTTCCAAACTAGAACACATGAATACTCAAATTTCTATGTTCAATATTCAAGTTCTACATTCAATATTCAATGATGTTTAAATGAGCTCAACTTCTCTTTAAACTAGAATGTATTTCAAGTCATGGAACGCATTAAAGATGAGCCCTTTTAACATGGAAAGGTCTAATCTTTAAGAACCATGCCTCCTAATTTCAATATTCAAGTTCAATATTCAAGTTCAAGTTCTATTTCGATATCCAAATTCAATAATGCTTCAAGATGAGAAACTCATCTAAAGTTAAGATTTTCTAGAGAATTGAATCCGTGTCGAGCACACTTATTATTAAGAAGTTGCTTGACGTTCGGATTTCAAATACAATAGTACTATTTCAATATCGCAATAGCAATACCGCAATTTCAGTACCGCACTTTCAATATCGCAATTTCAATACCGCAATTTCATTACCGCAATTTCAATACCGCACTTTCAATAACGCACTTTCAATATCGCAATTTCAATAGCGCACCGTTTACTCGTCTTTTCAAGGCGATGTGGTTTTGCACCTAAACGGTGTTGTACGCATTTCAATAATTCCATTCTATTTTGTGATGATGTTTTACGTGTTTATTGCTTTCATCACCCAACATGCTAAATACAACAACTTACAAAAGGTTACATCACTCTTAACAAAGATAATTTTTGGAAAAACCGGCCTTAGGTTCCTTGAATTAACTTTAAAGCAAAGTGACCACATACAAGTAGCAAATTCAATTTCTAAATGCATGATTCAACCAACCTAGTGCCATGATTAGGATTTCAAAGCAATCCTTATCTTGTGCTTGAATGTGTTTCTAAATAAGCACACATTCGGTTTCAAGATTCAATACCTTGTCCAAAAAGAGTCAACTTTGGTCCTTCTAAACGGAACTCTTAATATGTTTGGTGGAGACTCCGTCAATGTTCAAAATTTTGAAAGTCGTAGGGGTACTTTGTGCACTTTCTTATATTTTGAGCTTTGATTTTCTATGTTCAAAATCCAATTACATCACTTGTGTTAACCTAGAATTTGGCTCCCCTTTTAGGGGTGGGATAGAGAAGATCAAGTCAAATCTAGTTTATCACACACTTGACAAATTGGACAAGTTAGAGACCTTGGTGAGTCTTAAAAAACATTCATCAAGCTCTCATAACTTACATACAAAATTCAATGTACAAGTTATACGAAATACGAAAAAAACCACTACAAGAGCAGAGATACAAAAAAGAAAACCTACACAAACTTGAAACGGAAATTATGGTTCTTGTGACAGTAGGAACATAGTAACAGTTTTATTAGTTCCAAAACAAGGCCACTAGGCAAAGATATAAAATAAGATCTGAAGGAAATAATGCCCTCAAGTTTGCATTTAATGCTAAGTCTAATAAATGTGGTTTAGTATTAATTAACAAGTTAATAATTCAGTGAGATCAAGTGATCTGAATGCCTAGCTAGAGGTCGCTTCAATTCAAGTAGAATTAATAATATTAATCCACAGCTTACTCTTGACTGAACCCGTAGGGTCACACTTAGTGCGTGAACGGATCAAGTATTTAAGTGAATGTAATATTCATTAATTACTTTATTTATGGTCATTCTGTAATGATGGTCTTGGTTCCAGTGGAAGCTAAAAATCCTCAAAAGGCAAAGAAAGAATATTTGCCGGAAATGAAAATATTACCGAAAACGGAAATATGATTCATAACGGAAATATAAATATTATCCAAGACGAAGATATTGCTGGAAACGGAAATATGGCTCGTATAGGAAATATTGACGGAAATAGAAATATTGCCGGAATCGAAAATATTACCGCAAAAGAAAATATTACTGGAATTGGAAATATTGTCGGAATCGGAAATATTATCGGAACGTAAATATTGTTCGAATCGAAAATAAATTACGGAATCGAAAAATGAATCGGAAGCACGACGGGCGATTGCTCGACGAGCAAGCCCGCGAGACGCAAGGCCTGGCGCAAGCGCCAGGACCAGCGCCCAGCAAGCTTGCGCGCGCCAAGCAGCGCCCAGCAAGCTTGCGCGCGCCAAGCATCGCCAAGCGGTGGGCCGTGTTCTATGACTTAGGCGCTAAGCTACAAGCAGCAGCGTGGGCCTCAATGTTAGGTTATGATACATATGACAAAACATAAATCATGCGGAAAACCTTAATGCCAGGAAACATATTATTTACACATAATCATTTAGCATAATTTAGGTGCATACACTTTGTAGCGTGCCCTCCCTAGCTGCGCCCGAACTGAACAAGAACAAGTCTTTAGGACTCCAAGTGTCGTCCCTCCGTAGATAGTCCACAGCACGTCCGGATCCGCCTTAAGCTTGACCAACTAGAATCGCCCTAAGGTTCCTAGGAATTTTCGGCTAAAATGGTTGCAAGTGTTTGGCTGATTTTTCTTCAAAATCTTACCTTTGAATACTTCAATGTTGTGTATAAATTTGTGACCCTAGGCACCTATTTATAGAGTTATGGAAAAGGACTTATAATCCTATTAGAATACTAATTTAGTTTAATTAGAATCCTTCTAGGATTCTATTAAATAAACTTTATCTATTATGATTAGGGTTTAATCATATGACGAATCCCGATAGCTTTAGGATTCGTGTAACACGCACACTAGCAGCGCACAAGCACCGCACGCCCATGCGCAAGCCTTGCGGCCCACGCACAGCGCACAGCGCTGAGGCCCACTTGCTCGCAGCCCATCGTTGAGCTCGCGCGCGCCAAGGCTTGGCTGGGCCTGGCCTTGCGCTGGGCCTGGTCGAGGCTTGGCGTGTTATTGGATGCGTGTGGCTTGCTGGGCGATGGCCTGGATTCGTGCTAGGCCTTCGTCTAGCAAGCCTCGTCCGATGCTAATTCGTACGATACGCTTCCGATTAAATTCCCGATTCCGGAATTCATTTCCGATACGAACAATATTTAATATTTCCGATTCCGGAATTAATTTCCGTTTCGAACAAATATTTAATATTTCCGTTTCCGGAATTATTTTCCGATTTCGATAATATTTCTGATTCTGACAATATTTCCGTTTCCGGCAATATTTCCGATTCCGGCAATATTTCCATTTTGATACGTACCATGTTTCCGTTTCCGGCAACATCTACGACTTGGATAATATTTATATTTCCGATACGATCCATATTTCCGTTTCCGGCAATATCATCGTTTCCGGAGTATTCATTTCTTGCTTTTGACGATCTCAGCTCCCACTGAAACCAAGATCTGTCGATTCCGAATATCCATAGATGGAGTATTTAATGCCGTTAAATACGTGATCCACTTACGTACTATTTGTGTGACCCTACGGGTTCAGTCAAGAGTAAGTTGTGGATTAATATCATTAATTCCACTTGAACTGAAGCGGCCTCTAGCTAGGCATTCAGCTCACTTGATCTCACTGAATTATTAACTTGTTAATTAATACTGAACCGCATTTATTAGAATTAACATTAAATGCATACTTGGACCAAGGGCATTTATTTCCTTCAGTCTCCCCCTTGTCCTTAGGGACAAGTGTGCATTTCCTAATTCCTTTGTCGCTCGATGCTTGCTCTTGAACATAAGGTAAGAGTTGTCATCCTTATTATGTCCAGAGGTGTTTCTCGGTTTCAGAGTTCAACTGATCAAATAAACAGATAATCATAGCCTATGATTCATCTGAGCACGGCCATGCATTTTACAGTTTCTAGCTCTTGTACAACTTTCAGCATCTCATCCCGATTTATGGGAGGACAATGCCAATCTTGAGATCTTGAGATTAGACTTTGTTTGATAGGTGATTACCTAAGTGTTGCCTTTATAGCCTCCTTTTACGGTGCGACGGTTGGTCAACGTCAAAGTAAGCAGTTCTCAAACAAGTAATCTCAAATCACTCAGGTATTGAGGATTAGTGTCTAATAATTTTAATGAAATTTACTTATGACAGATTTTCATCTCTTACAGTAAAGTTTCATAGGTCTGTCCGATACTAGTCTTCCCAAAGTAAGTATCTATGCAAATGATTATGACATTGCCATGTCCTCATAGTTCAAGAAACAGAACTACTAGTCATCTTGCATTCTAGTCGTCTAACGTTTTCTATGCGTCCATCTTTATAGAAAACTCCGACCATGGACTATTTTCAACTTTTGACATTCAAGTTCACTTGATAGACATTTCTTAGTCACGGGACTGGTCCTGACAGTCTATCTTGAATATATCGTCAAATTGAAGGGAATCATCATTTAATAAACCACAAATTAAATGGAAAGATGAATTATATTCATTTATTGTGAATGATTAACCAATAATGTTTTACAAAGTATTAAACTCTAAAACTTTAAAACATTAAATAAGGACATCAAAGCCATTCTCCAATATGCTTGATTCCCATAGCTGCAGTGTGCGAGTTGTGCTTCGTCTGCGGCAGAGGTTTAGTCAATGGATCTGAGATGTTGTCATCAGTTCCAATCTTGCTTATTTCAACTTCTTTTCTTTCAACGAACTCTCGTAGAAGGTGAAATCTACGAAGTACATGCTTGACTCTTTGGTGGTGTCTAGGCTCCTTTGCCTGTGCAATAGCTCAATTATTATCACTATACAGAGCTATTGGTCCTTTAATGGAGGGGACTACACCAAGTTCACCTATGAACTTCCTTAGCCATATAGCTTCCTTTGCTGCTTCATGTGAAGCAATGTACTCCGCTTCAGTTGTAGAATCCGCAATGGTGCTTTGCTTAGCACTTTTCCAGCTTACTGCACCTCCGTTGAGGCAGAAGACAAACCCAGACTGTGATCTGAAATCATCTTTGTCGGTTTGGAAACTTGCGTTCGTGTAGCCTTTAACAATTAATTCATCACCTCCACCATAGACCAGGAAGTCATCTTTGTGCCTTTTCAGGTACTTCAGAATGTTCTTGGCAGCAGTCCAATGTGCCTCTCCTGGGTCTGACTGGTATCTGCTCGTAGCACTGAGTGCATACGCAACATCCGGGCGTGTACATATCATAGCATACATTATTGAACCAATCAATGATGCATATGGAATCTCATTCATTCGTCTATGCTCATCAAGTGTTTTTGGGCACTGAGTCTTTCTTAGAGTCATTCCATGAGACATTGGTAGGTAGCCTCGCTTGGAGTCTGCCATCTTGAATCTTTCAAGCACCTTATTGATATAAGTGCTCTGACTGAGTCCAATCATCTTTTTAGATCTATCTCTGTAAATCTTGATGCCCAATATGTACTGTGCTTCTCCTAGATCCTTCATCGAAAAACATTTCCCAGGCCAAATCTGGACAGAGTTTAACATAGGAATGCCATTCCCGATAAGTAATATGTCGTCGACATATAATACTAGAAAAGCAATTTTACTCCCACTAACCTTCTTGTATACACAAGATTCGTCTGCGTTCTTGATGAAACCAAAGTCATTGACTGCTTCATCAAAACGTATATTCCAGCTCCTTGATGCCTGCTTCAATCCGTAGATTGATTTCTTTAGCTTGCATACCTTTTTAGCATTCTTTGGATCCTCAAAACCCTCAGGCTGTGTCATAAACACAGTTTCTGTTAAAACGCCGTTTAAGAAAGCGGTTTTGACATCCATCTGCCATATTCCGTAATCGTAATATGCAGCAATTGCTAACATTATCCGAATAGACTTTAGCATTGCAACTGGTGAAAAGGTTTCATCGTAATTCACACCGTGGACTTGCGTGTAACCTTTTGCAACTAATCTAGCTTTGAAAACTTCAAGTTTCCCATCCTTGTCCTTTTTCAGTTTAAAAATCCATTTGTTTCCTATGGCTTGGTATCCATCTGGCAAATCGACCAAATCACATACTTGGTTTTCAGACATGGAGTCTAATTCAGATTGCATGGCTTCATGCCATTGCTTGGAGCTAAGGCTCGTCATAGCTTGTTTGTAAGTCGCAGGTTCATCACTTTCAATTAATAGAACGTCATAGCTCCCGTTTGTCAAAATACCTAAGTACCTTTCCGGTTGAGATCTATATCTTTGCGATCTACGCGGGGTTACATTTCTAGATGGTCCATGATTCTCACCAGATACATCTAAAGATCTCTGAGTTTCATCCTGAATGTCATCTTGAGCATTCTCTAGAGTTTGTTGTTCGACTCGAATTTCTTCGAGGTCTACTTTTCTCCCACTTGTCATTTTGGAAATGTGATTCTTTTCCAAAAAGATACCATCTCGAGCAACAAACACCTTGTTCTCAGATGTATTGTAGAAGTAATACCCCTTTGTTTCCTTTGGATAGCCCACAAGGATACATTTGTCAGATTTTGGATGAAGTTTGTCTGAAATTAATCGTTTGACGTATACTTCACATCCCCAAATCTTAAGAAAAGACACATTTGGAGGCTTTCCAAACCATAACTCATATGGAGTCTTTTCAACAGCTTTAGACGGAGCTCTATTTATAGTGAGTGCAACTGTATTTAGTGCATGTCCCCAAAATTCTACTGGAAGTTCGGCCTGACCCATCATTGATCTAACCATGTCTAGCAAGGTTCTGTTCCTCCGTTCCGACACACCGTTCCATTGTGGTGTTCCAGGAGGAGTCAATTCTGATAGAATTCCACATTCTTTCATATGGTCATCAAATTCATAGCTCAGATATTCACCGCCTCTATCAGTCCGCAGTGCCTTAATCTTCTTGCCTAATTGATTCTCTACTTCACTCTGAAATTCCTTGAATTTGTCAAAGGATTTAGACTTATGCTTCATTAGGTAGACATAACCATATCTACTGAAGTCATCAGTGAAAGTGATAAAGTAGCTGAAACCACCTCTAACATTTGTACTCATTGGTCCACATACATCTGTATGGATTAAACCCAATAGTTCAGTTGCACTTTCTCCAACTTTAGAGAAAGGTTGCTTTGTTATTTTTCCAAGTAAACCTGATTCGCACTTACCATAATCCTCTAAGTCAAATGGTTCTAGAATTCCTTCCTTTTGAAGTCTTTCAATGCGTTTCAAGTTAATATGGCCTAATCGACAATGCCACAGATAGGTGAGATCTGAATCATCCTTTTTGGCCCTTTTGGTATTTATGTTATAAACTTGTTTGTCGTGATCATAAATAAAGTCCATTGACTAATCTAGCAGATCCATAAAACATCTCTTTAAAATAAAACGAACAACTATTGTCTTTTATTAAAAAGGAAAATCCCTTAGCATCTAAGCAAGAAACAGAAATGATGTTTTTAGTAAGACTTGGAACATGGAAACACTCTTCTAGTTCCAAAACTAGCCCAGAGGGCAACGACAAATAATAAGTTCCTACAGCTAATGCAGCAATCCGTGCTCCATTTCCCACTCGTAGGTCGACTTCACCCTTTCTTAACCTTCTACTTCTTCTTAGTCCCTGTGGATTGGAACATAAGTGTGAGCCACAACCTGTATCTAATACCCAAGAAGTTGAATTAGCAAGTATACAGTCTATAACGAAAATACCTGAAGATGGAATGATTGTTCCGTTCTTCTGATCTTCCTTTAGCTTCAAGCAATCTCTTTTCCAGTGCTCCTTCTTCTTACAGTAGAAGCATTCGGACTCAGAAGTGGGTTGAATGACCTTCCTCTTTTCAGACTTGGCGCCAGTTTGCTTAGTGGGGCTGGCCTTCTTGCCACCTTTCTTAGCATTCCTCTTCTTTCCAGATTTCTTGAACTTGCCCCCACGCGCCATAAGCACATCTTGCTTATCACTTTTGAGCGTCTTTTCAGCGGTCTTCAGCATACCGTGAAGCTCAGTGAGCGTTTTGTCCAGACTATTCATACTGTAGTTCAGCTTGAACTGATCATACCCGTTATGAAGAGAATGGAGGATGGTGTCTACAGCCATTTCCTTAGAGAATTGCTGGTCCAGCCGACTCATATTCTCAATGAGTCCAATCATTTTGAGAACATGTGGACTTACGGGCTCGCCTTTCTTAAGCTTGGTCTCAAGAATTTTCCTATGAGTCTCGAATCTTTCGACCTGAGCCAGATCTTGGAATATGTTCTTTAACTCACTGATGATCGTGAAAGCATCTGAGTTGATGAACATTTTCTGTAGATGTGCACTCATGGTTGCAAGCATTAGACATTTCACATCCTTGTTGGAATCAATCCAACGATTGAGGGCTGCCTGAGTGACCCCGTCGCCCGCGGCTTCGGGCATCGCCTTTTCCAGGACATACTCCTTTTCTTCCTGCATAAGAACTATTTGCAAGTTCCTTTGCCAGTCAAGGAAGTTTTTCCCGTTCAACTTCTCCTTTTCGAGAATTGATCGAATGTTGAATGAATGTTGTTTGCCATAGTTAAAACTACAATTGAAAAAGAATAAACAAATAAATAATCATTCACAGTTTCTCTTAATAAACTTAAATTCTAGCATATATGCATAATTTAATGTTCATTAAGCATTTTATTCAAGTTATGTGTTCCGGCAGGTGTAAATAAAATGATTCCAAAACCCTAAAACCCATTAAAGAATTAAGCACATTATGTATTTAGACTCAATTCTAAAATCTTTTAGGTAAGCAAAAGCCTTTTGCTAATAGTCTAGAAACTACTCTTGGTTGATAGGTACGTCTAAGAACTTATTAGGTAAACCTATCGATTTTGCCACGACATAAAAGGGCTCCTTACTTATATCGTTGAGTTTCACCAAAACTAACATGTACTCACAATTATTTGTGTACCTTACCCCTTTAGGATCAATAAGTAACACCTCGCTGAGCGTAAAACTATTACTAGATTGATGTAAATGTTATCCAAGTAAGTGTTATTTTGGCATGGCACCTTTTAACTCAATTTTTAAGTTTGGAACTTAAGGCTCTTACTATGTTGGTTAGATTTGAAGTGAACTAAAATCCTTAATCATGCAACATAATCAAGCCACAATCTCATGCATATTTAAGACATATTTAAAAGCAATAAATAAATTAAAGCATGCATAAGATAAGTGTGATCTAATATGGCCCGACTTCATCTTGAAGCTTCAACTTCAAAGTCCGTCTTGAAAATGGTTGGAAACTTCGTCTTGAATTTCACCGTGGGAGGCGCCATTTTCTTCAAACAGGATAAGCAATAATTAAACTAATTACAACTATTTGATGGTACGCAGACCATATTTGAATTGAAAAACAAACTTTGGTGCATTAGACCAATTACATTCAAATTAATGGTACGCAGACCATATTTTCTATCCTATTTGGGCCATACTAGTCACTTCATAACCTGCAAAACAGTACATATACAATATATACCATTCACCCATTCATTATCATGAATGGCCCACATAGCTGGTTAGTAAAACACGTTATGCATCACATAAATATTTGCAGCAATTAATCAAGGGCACCAATAATCTACCAATTATTCAGTCCTTATTAATTCTAATCAAGTTGTTTAACCTTAAAGGATTTGTAGACCTAATCAAGAGTTTATGACTAAAGGCTCCCACTTAAACCAATAACTTTATATGCTTTACTAATTTTAAACATAAAAATATATTTCTAGTCTAACCGGAAACATACAAGTTTAATTGAAATTTAAAGCTCATATAAAATTATAATCGAATCCATTTAGTTTAATTTATTTTTCAGTTGATTTAAACGAATTTAAATTAATTCAAGGTTTAATTTTAGTAAAATAATTAGTATAAATTAAAATTTATAATAATTATAATATTCAAAATTAAAATCCGTGAAAACAATTTAAATTATTAATTTTAAAACTAATTAAAATTATTTCCGAACTGAAAATTCAAATTAAAATTCAAAACGACTCAATCGCAACACGACGAGGCACTTGGGCTTGCGCCCAAGCCCCATCGAGTGCACGACCGATCGCATGGCCATGGCACAATGTCAGCAGCAGCCACGCGCAAACGCAGCAAGCCAAGCCACGCTTGCGCGCAGTCTGCTCGCCCGCATGCATCGCAGCAGCTCTGGAAGGGATGCATCGCTCGCTAGGCGCGAGCAGTCCCTCGTGGCGAGGTAGCGCTCGTTGTGTGCGGAGCAGTGCTCGCTGGGCGACCCAGCTTGCGCTCTGCGCGCGCCTCGGCCTTGTGCCACTCCCATTCGCCCGCCGCCCATCAACACAGCACACACGCCCAGGCTCCTCGCCTCGCGCGCGTGCCATGACTTGGTTGCTCGTTGCATTCGTACCGCACGGGCGACGAGTTCCCTTGCTCGTCGTCGCGTGCCCGCACTATACAACACCCCTTAAGGGTAACACGTAGCTTCCATTGCTTTGTGCGTGCAACATTTATGGGCGTTTTTCATAAAAATTTAAAAAATTTTAATTCAAAATTAATGACAAATTAATAAATCATATTAATTTCATAATTTTAGGGCGAAAAATCGAAAATTTATTAATCAATTCATTTCCGATTAACATGGATTCAAATATAGGTCATAAAAATTTAAAATTTATCATAAATTAACAATTTTTATGGTGGTTTTTAATCATGGATACCTAATTAAATTGTCAATCAATTATGAAAATCAAATCAAATTCTAAATTATTCGAATTTCAACAAATTAATTACAATTACAAATTAGGTTGTATAGTTAACAAGCTTAGGCATTCAAAATTGTTAAACATATAGAGTAGGTCAATCAAAAATTCAAGATTTATCAACAAGAATCGCAAATATTCAATTTAACATCTTAAATTTACAAACTTTTGCGTTCGAAAAACTAAAACCTCCGAAAAGTCATAGTTAGGCTTCGAATTTGGGAATTCTGGGTTTGGCCGAAAAATAGTGTTTTGTCAAAATTTTAGAATGCCTTTTACATGCGGAATTGACACAAAAATCACTCGATTTGGATGAGTAACGAAGAAACTGCCAAAAAACTGCGTACATATAATTAAATAAACGCAATTTGCAATTAATTAACAATTACGAAAATTAATCACCCCTTTTAATTCTTTGCAACTTTGTAAAATTTAACCATGTCATGCAATTTGGATTATGAAAATAATAAGAGGCTCTGATACCACTGTTAGGTTATGATACATATGACAAAACATAAATCATGCGGAAAACCTTAATGCCATGAAACATATTATTTACACATAATCATTTAGCATAATTTAGGTGCATACACTTTGTAGCGTGCCCTCCCTAGCTGCGCCCGAACCGAACAAGAACAAGTCTTTAGGACTCCAAGTGTCGTCCCTCCGTAGATAGTCCACAGCACGTCCGGATCCGCCTTAAGCTTGACCAACTAGAATCGCCCTTAAGGTTCCTAGGAATTTTCGGCTAAAATGGTTGCAAGTGTTTGGCTGATTTTTGCTTCAAAATATTACCTTTGAATACTTCAATGTTGTGTATAAATTTGTGACCCTAGGCACCTATTTATAGAGTTATGGAAAAGGACTTATAATCCTATTAGAATACTAATTTAGTTTAATTAGAATCCTTCTAGGACTCTATTAAATAAACTTTATCTATTAGGATTAGGATTTAATCATATGACGAATCCCGATAGCTTTAGGATTCGTGTAACACGCACACTAGCAGCGCACAAGCACCGCACGCCCATGCGCAAGCCTTGCGGCCCACGCACAGCGCACAACGCTGTGGCCCACTTGCTCGCAACCCATCGCTGCGCTCGCGCGCGCCAAGGCTTGGCTGGGCCTGGCCTTGCGCTGGGCCTGGTCGAGGCTTGGCGTGTTATTGGATGCGTGTGGCTTGCTGGGCGATGGCCTGGCTTCGTGTTGGGCCTTCGTCTAGCAAGCCTCGTCCGATGCTAATTCGTACGATACGCTTCCGATTAAATTCCCGATTCCGGAATTCATTTCCGATACGAACAATATTTAATATTTCCGATTCCGGAATTAATTTCCGTTTCGAACAAATATTTAATATTTCCGTTTCCGGAATTATTTTCCGATTTCGATAATATTTCCGATTCTGACAATATTTCCGATTCCGACAATATTTCCATTTTCGATAATATTTTCCGATACGTATCATGTTTCCGTTTCCGGCAACATCTACGACTTGGATAATATTTATATTTCCGATACGATCCATATTTCCATTTCCGGCAATATCATCGTTTCCGGAGTATTCATTTCTTGCTTTTGACAGCTCCCACTGAAACCAAGATCCGTCGATTCCGAATATCCATAGATGGATTATTTAATGCCATTAAATACTTGATCCGTTTACGTACTATTTGTGTGGCCCTACGGGTTCAGTCAAGAGTAAGCTGTGGATTAATATCATTAATTCCACTTGAACGTACTGAAGCGACCTCTAGCTAGGCATTCAGCTCACTTGATCTCACTGAATTTTTAACTTATTAATTAATACTGAACCGCATTTATTAGACTTAACATTAAATGCATACTTGGACCAAGGGAATTTATTTCCTTCACTCAAACCACGCGTGCTACAGCATTGGCCCAGACCGTGCGCTTGGCTTGTGCGCCAAGCAAGCTTAGGCGCCAAGTCTCCTTGCGCAGCAAGTAGCTTGGGCCTCAAGCCTTTGTTTTCCTAATCCTACAATTGTTGGAATTCTAGGATAATTATTGTTTGATTATTCCTAGAATACTAAGTAGTTATGTTTAATTATTATTACTCCCTACATCCAGAATATTCGTTACACTTACCTTTGCACAAAGTTTTAGGTGATAAGTGGTTGTTTGGTATTTATTGAAAACGTAGATGTGGTAGGAGTTAGTGGGGTATTTTTTTAATTGAATGAGAGAGGGTGTGAGGACAAAAAAAATAGTGGGAAGAGAGAGATAATATAATAATTGTGAGGTCATTCCTAATTTGGAAGTGTAACAACTAATCTGGGACGGATGAAAAAAGAAAGTGTAACAACTAATCTGGGACGGAGGGAGTATTATTATTAGTATTATTATTATTATTATTATTATTATTATTATTATTATTATTATTATTATTATTATTATTATTATTATTATTATTATTATTATTATTATTAATCAAATGCCAACAAAGTCAAACATTTTACAAATAATTAGTGGGAAGCCGAGATACAATCTTGGCCCCCACTCCTCTGGCTATAGCAAAACCTATCCTGGTGAAAATATAAGCAGTAGCACGAGCCTCAATGTCTTGTGTCCTAGAAAACTTATGAATCCGCTTCAGCAACGCAACAACATCCTTATCCAGCTCCCCCAAAGAAGAGAAAGATAATGGAAGAAAGCCATAACCATTGGCCCTGCAACGTGCTCCGTACTTGGCCCGCTTTCGAATAGTCGCATCATTCACAACCCGACCCGGGGAAAAGCCAGACAACCCAAACTTTGTCAAAGGAGAAGATCCCGTCAAGTCAACACACACATCACAGCCCCGATCCCAAGAGTAGAGCAATACGTTTGTTGGTTGGAGAGCTCCATCGTTCCCTCCAGATAGACCAATATCAACCTCTTTCCGCGCCGAGATCCCAGACCGATAACAAACATCAATAAGGGTATCCCGAACCACATTATGACGATGTTTAATACCCACGATGCCAGCACATGACACCGCATGATCACCAAAGATGTCTCCCGCAAAGACCCTGGAGCAAGCAGAATATGGCACCATAACAGAGAACAAAGGGACCCCCAATCGATAACAGAACACACATCGATAAGCCTTAGCATTCATCGTCTGTCCCAAACCTGATATGGGGACCGCACGAAGCCAAGCAGAGGTGTGATCTCCCTGTTGCGATTTCCACAACGCCGACTACCGAGACGATAAAGAGAAGGTGGATTCTGCAGATGCAATAACCTTTGTGAAATATATATCTGCCAATTTCTTCATAAGTTTAGGGGCAGAGACCTCACTAGGGTTACTCGGAATGTCATAATCCACCGTTCCACTAAATAGACTCAACGCATCTTCAAATGCTCGACCAGGACCAACAATATCAGCATGTCGTAGAAGCTGTGTCTGCAAACCAAAAGACTGCAAACGAGAAGCAAGAAAAAGCATAATGTCGAACATCACCCGCGGAATAAACACCAAGTCCGCCAAAAGAAAAAGGTAAAGTGGCAAGTCGCCACTGCCAATCGCCAAAGGCAGGCCCCGTAGCAGTAACAATACGCTCCAAGGAAGATCGAAGAGCCTCATCGAAAGTGCGCTGAGCCGCCTCAAATATTATTATTATTATTATTATTATTATTATTATTATTATTATTATTATTATTATTATTATTATTATTATTATTGTTATTTTTTTTTATTTTTTTTTATTATTATTATATCAAATGCTAACAAAGTCAATCAAAGTACAAAAAGTTAGTGGGAAGCTGAGATACAATCTGGGCCCCACTCCTCTAGCTATAGCAAAGCATATCCTATTATTATTATTATTATTGTTGTTGTTGTTGTTGTTGTTGTTGTTGTTGTTGTTGTTGTTGTAGTAACGAAGTATTATTATTATTATTGCTTTAATAAGAAAAATGTTGTTTTCTAGATCTGAACTGATATGTCCATATCAAAATCAGTATGATCAGATCATGTCCATATCAGAACTGGTATGATCGGTATGTGCAGATCATGTCCAGATCAGAATCATTTTGTTATGATCATAACCGGTATGTGCAGATAAGTTATCAATATGTATAGATAAGTTAAGATAAGTTTTTATAAATTTAGATAAGTTCAGTTTAAATAATTTTAGGATTTTTTTTCGTGACATTTAAATACACAAATAAGTTATTTTCAAAAAAAAAAAAAAGTTTAAATAAGTTATTTTCTATCAAATTTAATTGAACGAAATAAAACCTTAATATGAAGTACTCGGTAAATATTACCTATACAAAATATGGAGTGACATTTAACCATGATGGTACAAGAATAAAAATTTGCCTTGTGGAGGCCAACAAGCTGAAATCAGGCAATATATTCATAAATGCAAAAATAGCCTTTACTAGTTTTAAAAAACACCCAAAACAATGAGAGATAGAAACTAGAAATGGAAAATACAAGTAAAAATAGAAAACTTTGTGTTGATAAATTAATTTAATTTGGATTTATGGAAAATTGAAAAGGAGTATTTCCACTTGAAGAATTGACCCAAAAATTACAAAAGAAGCCAAATGGTTGTTCTTCAAAGTTGTTGACCAAACGTAGAAGCTGCCAAAACATAATGTGGGGCGCACGTTACTATGGTGAAAAGGGTGCCTCCACAACGAGACACCCCCATTAATAATAAAGACCACTACTTACAATAATTTATTATTGATATTAATATTATTCTAATACTCCATTTGTCTCAAAATTATAGTTTGTTTGACTAAAAATACGAATTTTAAGAAAAGTGGAATTAAGTGGGTGGGAAAATGAAATACTGTAATTATTAATTATTACTCCCTTTGTCCCGGAATATTCGAAACGGTTTGACTTTTTGCACTGTTCACATAATTTACTTTAATGGTATTTTATTTATAGTATATAAAAATAAATGTTACTCCCTTTTTCTCTTTTTGTTTTTTACGTTTGGTATTTTGCACGCGTTTTAACGACTAATTAATGTGCATTGAGATTCTTCTTAGTTTTTATGTAAACGAGGAAAATTACGTTTATTTATAATGTTTTCACTCTTATCAAAATTCTGATATTGGGAAAATGAGAAAAAATTAATGTCATAATGGAAAAGTGTGAGAGATTAAATGATCCAATTGATTTAATTGGTTAAAATAATAATTGGACACAAATTTTGATAGAATATTAAATTATTTATGTGATAATATAAAAAGAAATGTAAAGAACATTTTGAAACACCCTAAAAGGAAAACGTAAAAAACAAAAAGAGACGGAGGGAGTAGCATATATTATATTGTTGGTTTCATCTTAATATTATATTTTTAAAATAATATTTTATAAGTTTTTAATATGTAATTAAAGATATTGATAGTCAAAGTTGTGCATTAACAAACGTATCAAATCAAACCATTGCGAATATATCGGAACGGAAGGAGTACTTCGTATAAAAAATGAGGAGAGAGAATTTGAGAAAAAGGGGGTGGCACATGATTAGCCACCTCTCAAATAAGGACAACGTACACGTCCATAATTTGTGAGCACTACCAAATAGCTTTTGTAATCATTTATTGGATTTTTATTTCACTCTGTGCTTTTGCCATCGTTTTATGTTTTTTTTTAAATACGGAAAGAAATTCAGGTTAAGCCCTTCGAAAAAATCGACTTAAAACATAATTGCGAATAATAAGAGAAAGAGTGGTTAATACACTCAAATCATAATCGACATAAAATTTCATGAACTTTTTTTGCCGCCTTAAAGTCCACAACTTAATTAGTTTTTTTTAGTAGCAACTAGTTTAGGACCCGTGTAACGCACGACTATTACTAATTTTTTTTATTATTTTAATAGTAACTAAAAGACTTGTGATATTAGGAAAACATGAAAGTAAAAAGGATATATGAAAAAGTATAAATTCAAAGTTGTGTAAAAAAAATATTCAACTGAACTAAATTTGCATATTACGATACAAAGTTAAAAATTATAGTAGTTTACTTTATATTTAGAACAATCTAACAACGTTAACCAAACCCGAATGGCTCAAGACTAATTTTTGAAAAGACCAGATCGAGCATAACCAAGATAGTCAAATACAACATATTTTGAATTGAGTAAAATCTTGATAAATAAACTTATATGTTAGTCTACTTACCATGTATTATTATTTTAATTAACATTCTCACTTACCAGTTACCATGTATTATATTATTAATAGTAGACTAACATTAGAATTTCATTTATCAATATTTTTTATATTTCTTATCAGATTAAAAATTTATAATAATACATAAATAAAATTGTATCATAAAGGAAAAAATAATATTGATTTAGCTTTTCTCCAATAATATATTATGCAGTACACATCTATGGTAATTAAAATATATTTTTATCTTAGTTTCCTAAAAAAACGTAATGTAATTTATTTATTTTAAAGTAAAAAAATAAAAAAATATTTTGGCGGGAAAAAATCGTACCAGGAAATGACACGTGTCATTCCTGGTGTCTCTTTTAGTATATAGTAATAGATAGATTGTCGTAACAAATTCAACATATTAATGAATTATTAAAATCGTGAGAGTCGTGGTGTATAAGTATATTGTTATAAAACTCGGGGTATCTCATGAAAAATAAGTTCTAATCAAATATATTAGATCTAATTGAATCAGGGGAAATAAGACGAATCAAATAAAGCCTCACACAAATATGAAAAGTAAATAAAAAACTTATATAACTTCGTATAAATAGATCTATAAAATTCTTCCAACTTCTAGTTTGTTGTTATAAATAAAATACCATGGAGTATAAAAGTGGGAGAAGTATTGTGATAACTAGGAAAGGAAGGTGATTTTGCTCAAGAAATTATTTGATTTGGTAGATTCCATAGACTTTTATCAAGTTTGAGTGAAAAACTATGCAAACCAATATAGGCAAAAGATAACGAGAGAGAAGAGATCAAGCTTCAATATTTGGATACGAGGTTGGGGTAAGGAAAGGAAACGAAAGGAAGGGATCTCCCTCCTTATTTAATACGGAGTAAACACTATCCATTTAAATTGGAGAAATTTGGAGGAAAAATGGAACTCATCTCCCCCTTCCTCTCTGGAAATTATTTGGTGTACTTGAATACACCGTGCATCCAATGGTATTTTTATGCCCATTTATGACCCCTAACACATTTTCTCCTCATACGTAGGGAGAAAATATGAGAGAATGCATCGTACACCCGAGTGTATGTAATAAGTTCCCCCTCCCCCTCTTCATCTCTCCCCCCTTCTCTCTCTCTTTTTTCCTATATTGCTTATTTAAACATACTGTATGTGATTTTCATATACTTTTTCCAAATTCAAAAAAACAAAAGTTGGATTTAAAAAATATATATTTTTCGTGTTTGTTTAATTTGATCTAGTTCGAGTTTTTTTTTTTTGATAAGCCCGAGCTTGTATTTAAATGAGCTTCTCATGAGGTAAATTGTACAATGAAAAATTTAAATGAGTCAAGCTCGATTAAGCTCACCTCGAGTTAAGATATTTCTTCTCAAGTCCAGCTCGAATAACCAAATACTCGCGTATGTCACTATAGACACCTCATATGTTAGGATTATTTTATATTGCCTCTGTTCCACAATACATGTAACATTCTTTTCGCACGTTCCAAAACGCTTCTTTGGACATTAATATCTCCAAATGCATATAAGTAAAAATTATAAAAATTGATTTTTGGAATCTTCACATTAATACGAACTTTACAAGATCTTAGTATCTCACTTGACTATGTTTTTCTTACATAATTGTGAAAGAAAGATTGTCAAAGCAAAAGGTCTTGCATGCACAAGGTGTACAATAAATTTATTGTACACCAATATGTCTTTTACTATATTTTCTCTAACTTTTCCCCACTTTTCTCTAATTTTTATATTTATTAAAAAAAAGTTAATAGATAAACATCTTAAAGTGTTAAATGATTAATTTTATACATTATTAGTGATTTTGAAGAAATATTATTTATTAAAATGAAAAATTTTATCAAAAAAAAAAAACTTTTACGTGTATAAGGGTAACTTTAAGCATTTTACGTTGACTTTGACTTCGGTGTACAATATTTATCGTAGACCCCATGTAAATAAGAATATGTGTTGTCAAAGTTGATTGATGAATAGTGCGCAAATGAGAAATGACGCATGTATTGTGAAACAGATGTAGTATTAGGCTCCGTTCTATTCGACTTCTTTTGACTGAACTTATCTAAACTTATTTTATCTAAATTAAAAAACTTATTTTGTCTGAACAAAACTTATTTGTGTGTGAAAAGTATGAAAAAAAATTATTTTTTCTGAACTTGTATTATACTCCCTCCGTCCCTAAATACTCGCACCGCTTTCCTTTTCGGGCCGTCCCTTAATACTTGCACCGCTTCTACAAATGAAAATTTATACCAATATTATATTATTTATCACACTTACTTACTAACCCCACCTACACCCCTATTCCCTACAAAAAAAATCATTTAAAAATGCACACCCTCACTCACTACTCTCCACCTCTTAACATTTCCCACTAATTATATTAAAAAAATACTTCACTATCAACTAACACCCATTAAATTAGTACTCACTCCGTATTTTTTTAAGAGATACACTTGGCCGGACACGGGTATTAAGAAGAATAATTGAATGAAATAAAATAATAAAGCAAGTGGGGTTGGATAGATATTTTAATAATTAAATATGTGGGGACCATGTCATTTTGGTGGGTGGAGGGTAGGGTGAGTTTATGAAAATATTTGTTTAATAGGATGGTGGGTGATAGGGTATATTAGATGTATTATTTAATTAGATGGTGGGGTTGATAAGTTACTAAAAATGGCAAGTGTATCTCTTAAATAAATACGGCCGGAAAAGGCAAGTGTATCCCTTAAAAAAATACGGAGGGAGTATAAGTCAATTCAAATGTCTTAAACTCCGCACCGGTCAAACCGGTGCGAGTATTAAGGGACGGAGGGAGTAAGGACTTATCCGAATTTAACTGAACTTATCTGAACTTATTTTGTCTGAAATAAGTCAAAATAAGTCGAACAGAACAGAGCCTTACAAGTTACAACAATACTTTTCCATTTTAATAACCAAACAAGGTAAAATAGAAAATACTCGTATTTTCATAATTGTACTTATATTCTCTCAAAATAACATGACTATTTCTAAACGGAAGAATTACAGGACCGTGTATAATAAGTGCGAGAAGTGCCAAAAGCTTGATAATCATTAATTTCTCTAACCATTGGTTGGTTTGTTTGGTGTGGTTTGGTTTGGTTTGGTTTTGTTTAATGTGGTTATTTGGTTCTCAAAATTCAAGTTTTTGTCGACATCATACAAGTTAGATATCAGAAAAATAAAATGTTGGATTTTGTCCATAAAAGTAGAGAGACTTATCAAATTTGTACTCATCCAAATGAATAAAATTGGTAGAGAAAAGCAAGTAAAGGTTACGTAATGGGGTAATGAAACTTCCTTTTCCGTGATAAAATTACAAAAGAGAGAGAAAGTTTAAAGACCGACAATTATTACCATCACATTATTCACATACTCCTCTTCATATGTAAGACAAATTCTATACAGTTGCTTGTCCTCTCCTTTGTCCTATTCACCACTTGCCTATTCATTATGATGACAACTCGGGTTAATGGGTTGGATTTGAGTTTAGTCTCGGGTAAATTTCGAATTATGTTTAAAATATCAGAAAAAGTGTAAAATTTTGATAGTGTATTACTATTATATTTACTGCTAAGGTTCTATTTTGTTCGACTTATTTTGATTTATTTCAAACAAAATAATTTCAGATAAGTTTAGTTCTGTTCAAATAAGATCAGATAATAAGTTCAGCAAAAATAAAATTTTTTCCAGATAATTTCACACAAATAAGTTATTTCAGACAAAATATTTTTTTTTAGATAATATAAGTTCAGATAAGTTCAGATAATATAAGTTCAGTCAAAATAAATCCAATAGAACGGAGTTTTAAGTACTCTGTGTGATAATGGGTCAAATTGGGTTGTTTAGGATCGTCCAAGTTCAGTTGAGGCGGGGTTTGAGTTTTCCTCAATAACTTCAAGTCAGAGTCGAGTCAGGTTATCGGTCAGATTAGGGATTATGCGCCCTACTTAAAAGTGTGCAATGAACTCCACTCCCTTCATCTTTAAAGGTCCATGGTAGAGGCTTCTGCGCTTTAAGCTTCTACCGTGGACGAAGCTTAAAACGCAGAAGCCTCTACCATGGACCAAGCTCAAAACGAAGAAGTCTAATTTCTTTAAATTATTGTTTTTTATTTTTGGGTTTTTATTAAATGTATGAACCAAATTCATTAAATTCTAAAAACACATTAACTAAATTTATTAGCAAGTTTGATGGAGAGATTAAGAGTGAGGTGGGGTAAAATGGGGGAAAGAAAAAGATAATATAATCAAGGGTATTTTAGTAACTATATAGGGTGAGTGAGTAATAATAGGGCGGGGTTTAGCGCTCCACTTAAAAAATTGTCTTATTTTTCCTTTTATTTCACACGGTCCTCTAGTTTTCTCTATTTATCTTTCAAAAGGTTTTACACGCACAAGGTGTACAATAAATTTATTGTATATCAAGATAACTTTTACCTAGTTTTTTGTAACTTTTAATTATGTTTGATTAACCTTTATACTCTATATAAACAAAATTGATAGATAACATTTTAAAGGGTTATATGATTAATTTTAAATATTATTAGTAATTTTGAATAAATAATTTTTATTAAAATGAAAAAAAATTATCACTAAAAATACTTCGTAGATAACCTTTTTCTTATATAAGGATAACTTTTAAGTATATTTTGAATTAACTTTTACTCCGGTGTACAATATTTATTAAACACCACTTGTAAATAAGAATTTATGTTTATTTTTTACCCCCACATGTTGATAACAAGTTTAACATTCCACTTTTAAGGTTCGGAGATGAGACAATCTTTTAAGGATGTTGAAAAATTTTAGTTTACTTTTTCTATGTAGATTAACTAGTTATTAATTCGGGTGATATACACTCTGTATATATAGTCATATTATATAATGCGACTATATGAGATCACAATTTTTAGTTGGTTTATTATAGTTCATGGCATAATGAAGTATGATTGGTTAGCCAGTTTAGTTACGCGGGTCTGCGCTTGAGCCACTTTCAAATATTATTCAACTTATGTGGTTCGATTATGTAACCTCTAAGTCACAAGGTAAGTCCTCAACGAACTTGTGTTGATTGAGAATACTCTTTACATGAAGTATGGATTGTTACAGGTTTTTTTTTTTTAAAGGTAAGATGAAGTGTATTACCAGATTAAAACTCCGAACGAGTTAGCAGGCTAGACACTTTGAGAGTGAGAGGATGGTAAAGAGAACCCTCCTTTAAAGTGCCCCTAGTGGGGATTGTACCTCCAACCTTTTGGTTGGAAAAATGAATCATTTCCACTAGGCCAATATATTGCTTGGTATGGATCGTTATTGATGAAACAAAATACACAACAAAATTGAATTAATACGTAGTAATTCCTTTGTGTCTAAAGTAATAGGCCGGTTGCGTGTTTGAGTTTTGATTGACACATATTTACATAAGAAACATTTTGATTTGAAGCCGTGAACGCATTTTCATAATAAGAAAATTAAACATGTGACGAAAGATATTTTTTTTTTGTCCTTAGGTTTTATAAATTGTTAGATGTTTTAACTCATTGAAAAATATTTTTAAATCGTATAAATCTTTTTTCTTCTCTAACTTAATGATGTACAACATGAATTATAGTATTTGGTCCCTAATAAGTACGGAGTACCTACTAGCGGTCATTGTTTTTTAAAGGTCGTAACTCGTAAAAGCTGATATCATAGCTAATTGAAAATTGTACATAAAAAAACTTTTGGAGTAGGCGACACTCATGACGGAGAGAGAGAAAGTCGGTATAAATACTACACACAAGAGATATCATATATGGCTCTCTTGAAATGTTGTTATCTCAACCACTCATAGAAAATTGCAACCCTAATTGTTACGTAGTGATTATATAAATAAGATGATTTCCATATTGAAGTTGGTAGCAGGAGAATTCATTAGTACACTTTTGTCTTAATTCTGATTACGCAAAACAAGCTTTTCAAGAGGATCTTAAGAATATTCCAAGTAGCTCCAATTATCATTTTGTGTTTTATATTTTGTATTGTCTAAGCTGTTTTGGCTTTAATGAGTAGCTTTTTCGGGGTGCAATGAGTCATAGGACGCAATATACAATATGTGGTTTTGAATTTATGTATTTTTTGATTACTTGTAAATGAGTATCAGAGTATGTAGCTATTGATTTTCTTTTGTGTTTTGTTCTTATACAAAAAAAAAAATCGGATTTTTCATGAGATACCCCCGAGGTTTAAGTTTATTCACCAAATACCCTCGTTGTTTCAGTAATTCACTAAATACCCCCGAAGTTTCTTTTTCTCGCATGAAATGCCCTTAATGACCCTTAATGACATACGACGTTAAGTCTCCGTTAGTGTGTTTTTACTATTCTACCCCTACTTCAACTTCTACACCCAACCTTTCTTTTTCCTTTTTCCTATGTTCTTCCCTCAAAAAACACCAACTCTCTCACTTCCCCACTCTCTCCGCCGCCCTTCCTCAACCACCATCCTCTTTCTCCTTCCTCCGCCACCTCTCCTCTTCTTCTCCGCTTATGATGCATTTCAAACTTTTCTGCCTAGTCGTGCGCCCACACACCAGATTCATGCGCTAGCACAAAAACACGGAGCAACGACTCACCGATTTATTTTGCGCAAAGGGGGCTGTGTTCTGTTCGGAGGAGCAACAAGAATATATGGAATATAGCAGCAGCAGCAGCCCGAGGTGGGGAGATTAGAGAGCAATTAGAAAACAGATTTTGTAGCTTAGAATTGGAATTTTAGTTTTTCGGAGTTTGATTTTTTCCTTCTTCGTTTTTCTTATTTTCGTTTGGCAGCCCATTTTTTATGTTCGAAGATAGCAGCAACAATAGCGTAATTAGAGGATCAGCAACAACAACATTTAGGTAGATTAGAGCAATTAGAAGTTCGAATTTTTGTTTAGATTTGCGTTTTCTATGATTAGAATTCATAAATTTCAGATTCTCTTCTCCATTTTTCTGGTTTTTGTTCTTCATTTTCATATTTTAGTTCTTCGATTTCCAAATTCAATTTAATTTATGGTAAACCATTTTGGTGAATTACCCAATTAATTTCAAGGTAAGTTTTAATTACTAGCTTGTTTTTGCAATTTTTGTTGGGTATTGAATTGGGTTTGTGTTTTTTTTTGGTTTAAAAGTTGGATTTTTATTTGGGTAACGGTTGAATTTTATTTTCATGGTGGATTTTTATTGTTTAGTTTGTGGAATTGAATGATTCGATAGTAACTGATTATGATCAAGGTTTTAATTTGATGTCTCCGTGTTCAAATATTTTGGGTTTGTTAAGTTTTTGTCGTAGTTGATTGGATTGAATAAGTTGTGATGAATAAACAGTTTGCTCATCGAATGTGTTGTTGTATGTTGTCAAGTTAAATTGTGTGAAATATTGTATACCATAGGACATATGGTGAAAATATCAGAAACCACAAGGGTATCTGGTGAAATAAAGTTTTTGAAATAAAGTTTCTAACGGCCACTTAACAGCAGGGTTAAGTCATGCGAGAAAAAGAAACCTCAGGGGTATTTGGTGAATTACGGAAACAACGAGGGTATTTGGTGAATAAACTTAAAACTTGGGGGTATTTCGTGAAAAAATCTGAAAAAAAAATTGAGCTTTGAGTGAAATTCAGCCAATGGGTTTATGAGTTATGATTTTCCCTGTAGACTGTAGTCCACTAGTGCATATGGAGCTAATTGTGCATAGAGTGGGTCATTTAAAACACTACATATTTGTGGTCCATAAATTAAGTGGGCTTTTCTAGAAAACCTAATTTGACCCAGCCCACTATAGACTATAAAGATAATAGCAAGTTTTTATGGACTCGGGTCCTAGGCCCATTGTGATCTCGTCTATTCGTCACAATTTAATTCAAATCATTTTCCACTTACACGGAGTATAAACTTACTTTTATAGAAATGAGCGGAAATAAGGTGAACATAACGGAGTGCTTGTAATAATTATTATCAGTAGCTTCTCTGCTTCTGACTTATAAGGTAGTTTTTGTATCTCAAAATTTTGTCAAATGCGGTGCAAAACTGTTAGACACCCCATGTTTTTCATATGTAAGTTGTCCCACATTGGAGAAAGAGGAGAGAAAATACCACTTATAAGCTTGTGGAGTCACTCCCACTATTGCCAATTGGTTTTAGTGTGCAACCTCCATTGGACTTATAAGTGGACTGAACTCTCCTAACTCAAAACCTCTCCAATATTAGACTAAAGATAATTCACAACCAACAACAACAGTTTCAAAATCTAGAAAAAGAAATGTGAAAATGAAGAAAAAACATGAAAATTATTTGATTTGGTTGATTGAAGCTTGAATCTCCTCAAGAGTTTTCCCCTTAGTTTCAGGTACTAATTTTGCCACAAAGAGGACATTAAGGGCACCAATAGCTGCATAGAAGTAAAAGGTGCCTGAAACCAAAGACATTCCAGTTAATTTTATTTTTAATTAGTAGTCCAAAATTAATGTTAAACCTAGCCTAAAATGAAAGGTTTAGTACCTGCAGCACTGTAGTTGAATAAGAAATTAAAAGTGTAGGAAACTGCCCATGCACAAAACCAGTGTACCAAATTCACCAGACCTCCTGCTGCCCCCTTCACATTTATTGGAAATATCTGCAAGCAGTAACATAAACGTTGCTATTTAGTCCTTAATCATTCAAATTAATCACACTATTTCGTGCTTATTTCTTGCAGAAAGTCGCCTTTTTGTTCAATTTCTTAAGCAAGACATCAAACCAAAGGATGAAGTTCTAAAATGGTGTCATACCTCTGACATCATAACCCATGGAATCGCTCCAACTCCAATAGAAAATGAACCGATATACATCTGATAGAATTGCAGTTTGTTAAAAATGAAGGGCTAAACAGTAGCAACATGACATATCATATAATATGATAGAATATTGGTTTAGATTAGATGAATTACCAGTGCTCCTCCTAGGACTAGATATGGAGCTTCTTTCTCCAAAAATCCGAGGTTCTGTATTACAATGTCACCTCTTAGATCTAATAACAAACCATAATACAGACATACAGTAATGTACTATAACAGAAAACTGTAATATATACTTCGTATGTAATTACCTTAGCAAAGAAAGCTGATCCTGCCATAAAACATCCTAAACACGTTCCTGCAGCCGAAACCTGCAGTTTGAGTTATAATCTGTTTGCTAAATCAGAGGTATTGATTGACCTGTTGTGGGATAAACTTTGCTTACCAGTAATAGAGGTTTACGTCCACTTCTGTCCATTAGCACTGCACCAATTGCTGTTATAGGTATCTGCAAAACAATCATATATGTTGTTTCTTAGTTTCATTGTGCGAGCGTTATTTAAACAAACTAAAGTCGTACAGAAATATAATCTACCTGTATACTTGCATACATTATGATTCCGAATTTGCCTGAAGGGAAACCTGACATTGCGTAATGTAACTAGACTAGTTAATATCAAGTATATCTTGAATAGAATATCGCTAGCTCAAATGAGTTCATATCAACTATATATCTTACCAGCAGCAACAAACATTTCGCTTGCATAGAATCCTATGCCGTTAGCACCACCAAGTTGCTGCAAAAGCATAAGTCCGACTCCAATCTACAAACCAAACAAATTTCACACAAATGATACTATATCATACTTAAACACGGAGTGGCAAAGATTATCTTTCGTGCTAATCAATGAAAAAAGTATTTCCAAAAAAAGAGATCTCACAGTGACTGAACGCAAGTATCTCTGCTGGAAAAGGTCCAGCATCCTGGCTTTAGGCAGGTGTTGCACAGTTTCTATGTAATCCTGTCATGAAAATTATAGAGTTTAATCATTTGTTCAGCTATTATGTGGACTTCATTAAAATTTAAAATCCCATTAAATCAAATTGTTCTTAGAATATGATTGTATCAGACCTGAATTTCAGATGCTTCAGCTGAAATATCAGCATCTTTCCCTCGAAGCATTCTCAATGCATTTTCAAACCTTTTCATCTGCCCTGCTTTTGCCTGCATTTCATTTTATATGAAGTCTAGCATTTCAATAAATGGTAGAGTCAATATGACATGACATTCATATCTTACCAGCCATCTAGGTGACTCAGGTATGTAAACCAGGCCCACCAAAAGAATGATACATGGTATGATCCCTTCAAAGTTCCGATAAAAAGGAAGCAGAAATAAGAAGAAACAATATGTTAATGAAGCTTTTCGATCAATCTGTTTAAAACAACTTTATTGTACAATTTCAGTAAACAGTTTGTTCTAAGGGAGTAATCACCTGTTAGTGCTAACTGCCGCCATGTTACAACTGTTCCTACAAAACAAGCAGTTGCTGCTCCAATCACGATCATAAGCTGCAAAAAACAAGCACTCAGAATCTAATCCATCTTTCTTTTCCCTTTCCATTAAGCAAATCATTTGATGATGGGAACGTGTAATGTACCTGATTAAGCGTACCTAAGCCCCCGCGTAGATTCTTTGGTGCAATTTCAGCTATGTATATGGGTACCTAGTTTAAACCATGACATCAACATTAAGCTGATTCAAAACAAGAGACTGGTACAAAAAGGCAAATTAAAACTTACCACATAAGAGGAAACTCCAATACCATATCCAGTAAGGAACCTTCCAATGTCAAGTGAAACTGCCTCCTTTAGTTTATAATGAGCAGATATTTTATCAGTGAGCATGATTTGTTAGCAAAATTGAGCTCACTGCAGTCTGCATAGTGCAGAAGCGTGCTTACCTGGGAGAAGTAAATTGTAATCCATCCTCCTATGCATGTAACAGTTGACATTGCCAAAGCCTGTATTTTATTAAGACACCAGAAATTATTGCTGTACAAACATAATGTAGTATGAATGTGATATCAGTTGTGGGAAAAAGAATGTTTGTTACCCCTTTGCGACCAATCTGATCAGCAATACGTCCACTAGTGGTTGCTCCAAGCACAGCTCCAATGCTCAAAATTGAACCAAACAGAGAAAACTGAAAGATGCAGTGGAAGAATTATTATTCATGAATGGTACATTGCTTTTCAGTCTTAGCTCAGTAGAAACAAGAGTTCTACCAAAGAGATAAGTGAGAGATATGAGTTCTCACAAATATTGTTGTACATTTCTTATTAATGTAATCAATGATCAAAATACAATTTTGTTATATAATTGAGGTCCATCAAAACTTCCGCGTGCGTCCTCAAATTTCTATCATGGTATCAGAGCCGGAAAAGTGATTACGACAAAATTGAAGATCGGAGACCCAAGACCCAAGACATGAAGGGTTACGAGATTTGAAGAAAGAGGTACGTGCTAAATCTAAATTTTCTTAAAGAAAATATTAGCAGAGTATGTTGGTGACAAAAAAAATATTCACAAAGAGAATTTTGGAGTTTGCTAATGACACGAGCATTAGCAGTGATGGGTGGTGATATGAGCACCACAACAAAAGAAAAATTTGGAGAAACAAATGGCAATGAAGAATATGTAGAAGAAAATATTTTGAAGAAAATTTTAAAGTTTGCTAATGAAAAGAGCATTAGCGGGATGGTTGGTGACATGAGCACCAATAACAAAATAAAATTTGAAGAAAAATTTCAGAAAATGACGGGTGACATGTGCACTAGTGGGATAGTTGGTAACATGGATACCAACGAGAAGATGATCAAGATTAATAAAAGGTATCAAGAAGATGGAGGTTGGTAACACGGGTGCCAACATTATTGGAACTCAAGCGTTCATGACGATTGGTGGTTGGTGACAAGTGCATCAACGAGTTTTTCGAAAGATAAACATTTTGGAGTACAAGATTTTTCAAGATTAAGGGGGAGTGTTAAAATATTAATCTAGAAAAATCTAGATAATATGTTTGTAAAAATCTAGTAGTGAAATGTATTGTGTAGAAAAATCTAGAAATATGATTGTAAATTATAATCTAGAATAATCTTAGGAAATGTCTAGAATTATCCTAAGAAAAATCTAGTTAGAAAAATCTAGATAAATGACAAGTGTAAAAAAATCTAGAAATTAAAATACAACCACTATAAATATGTTGTATGTGCATGAATTGAGAGGTGAGCCAATCAAGAGAGCTCCACAAAAAAAAAGTGAATGAGGAGTAGTAGAAACAAGAGTTCTACCAAAGAGATAAGTGAGAGACATGAGCTCTCACAAATATTGTTGTACATTTCTTATTAATGTAATCAATGATCAAAATACAATTTTGTTATATAATTGAGATCCATCAAAACTTCCGCGTTCGTCCTCAAATTTCTATCAAGCTCATGCAGCAGTTGATCAGTACTGCTGTTTTTTCTTCCTAAAACTCGACAGCATGTTCTAAAGGCGGCGAGTACATGGCTTTTCATAGAGAATTGACAACACTACTTCAATCACCCCAAATTTGTTACACCAAATTCTTTTGGTGATACATCATTAATCATTTTGCAACTAATCTGTCAAAACTTCACCCTTTTTCTTCGGTTCAGTGTCCATTATACACCGGTCTAGGTACACCCAATTAATGGCGGATCTTCTTGATGTTTGGGGACTGGGTGGGCCCGGCCCCCTAGGCGAAAATTTAAATAGTATTTTCAGTTCTGCTCCCTAACATTTTAATATAATTGTATAAATTACAAACTATATTGTTTAATTCTTCTATTGTTCCACTCGTAAAACTGTTCAAGATCCGTCACTACACCCAATAATATGTTATGCTCATGGACATGGAACTCTCTTGTTCTGCTTAGCGCCAAATTTACAAATGAAAAAAAACAAACTAACCTTGGGTGTCCTTAGATCCAGGTACACCCAGATAAACAATGGAAATTATGAATTCTCTGTAAGCAACACAATGAATTCTCTATAAGCAACACAATACATCTTGTTGATGATGGGTATGACATTCCTAAAGTTTGTAAGCATCACTCACCTCTGCCACTGATAAGTTGAGGTCCTTAACAATAGATGTTTGAGTAGGTGCTGTAAATCCAACCTGTATAAATAAAAAAAAAAAAAAAAAGGTTAACTATAAAAACAGATTCAATTAAGGATACTGTAATTGCAAATGGTGAAAGTAAATGTACTAGTACATACACAAGAACCAAACTCATAGGAGCCCATGACAGCAATCATAGTACTAAGGAAAACAACCAATATTGACCCTTTACTGTCATTTTTGCCTTCGGAAGAAGACTTGTTTTCTTGGCCTTGGATCAATGGCTCCTTAGCATTATGCCTTGCTTCTCTCGCACCAATTTCGGCATCATACTCGATACCCATTTTGCTGCTGGTTATCGATTGAAGGCAGCAGGGTGAATGTTGTTACAACTGAGTCCTGCAAAGATTTATATACCATGCAGATGATGCTATATAGTATATAGTATATACTAACAAATTAAGAGTTAACAATTAGTCAGTGATGTGTTTTATTTGTCTTAATGTGGATGGTGGTGAAGCTGTCAATAACAAAACAAAACTCAAGGAGATCTCATCAGTAGATAATGACATAACTATACTTTTATTTATATAATTATATTATAAACTTTGTTGAAGAACTTCACCTAACCGTTAAAGATTCTTTACCAAATTAATCTTGGTAAAAATATAAAAATATACACTTATTACGTTTAGCGCAATCAGTGATCCTAAGATACGTATTTACTTATGAATCCTTCTCGATATCTTGCACTATGTTGATGAATAACCATTGATCCTAAGAGACGTATATATATTTACCATTTATAGCTTAATACACGTCACACGTACGTACTTAAATTTTATCCTAAGACATATCAGAAGCACATACTTAAAATTAAAATTATCTTAACACAAGTGAGTACTTACACTACAAAAAAATCGTTTTATAAAGATGAGGGATTTTGTCTCTAAATAGTCCAAATCCGTCTCAAAATGATGATTGGAGACGGATTTGAGACAGAAATGGGGCGTCTCTGTAGAGGGCGTCTCAAAAAATTTTGAGACGGATTTTGGCAAGTCCATTACAAATTTGAGACGAAAATTTTGAAACTCTATATACAATCCCATCTCAATTTTAGTTTAGAGACGAAATTTTAGTAATCCATCTCAAGTTTGAGATGCTTATAGTTTCCGTCTCAAATTCCGTCTCTAATAATCCATAATTTTGTAGTGTTACTAGCTAATCCTTCTTGATCTCTTGCATTGATAAATAACCAATTATCCTAAGACACACTCGCGCATAGTCGCAAAAGAAAAAACACATGAGTTCCATGTTGATAAATAAGATAGAGGGTGCAATAGCAATATCACAAACCTCCATAAGGTTAGTTAATTCTCATGTCACATCATCATTGTATAAATCTCCCACTAAAGTACCAAAAACCTTTCATCAGTAGCAGATTAAACCTGTCTAAAGGTTTGTGTGTGAGACCCATTAATAAAATATTACAACTTGATTTTATTTATACTTAAAAAAACAAGGACAAATTATTTTTTTACCATCTATAAAAATCAAAAAAATTGATTTTACCACCTATAAAATTAAAACTTTATTTTACCACCTAAAAATATTAAAACTTGTTTTTTACCACCCGAAAACGAAAAAATAGATGAAACTTTTATGTATGGCTATCTAATTCAATTTCCATCCAATTTTTTATACTCCATATGTGATTTTCTTTAACATTTTTACGTTTCTCTCTTTATTTCCATTAATTTTGTCAATTTTGTAAATTAATGGTGGTGAAAAATTAAGTGAATTCATGATGGATACGGGGAAGAGACAAGAGTTAAGTACATAAAATCGTAGAAAATGAGAACATATTAGAAATATTATAGTTATTATGGCGCTCCACCTAACATTTTAATCTATTTTCCAATTTTCAGGTGGTAAAAAATAAGTTTTAAACTTTTTTATGTGGTAAAATACAAGTTTTAGTTTTTTATGTGGTAAAAAACAATTTTTTGATTTTTTTTTGGTGGTAAAAACAATTTGTCCAAAAACCAAAATCATTTTTTTTTAATCATTTAGCTTGGCCCACCAAAAAGTTATCAAATGTAAAAGATGTGCCGGTTACTAAAACTATCCATTATGCTTCTGTTGATTTAAGCCGATATGCATGAAGGATTGAATGAGGAGTTTAAGGCTATGTTCTGTTTGACTTAGTTTAGACAAAATAAGTTCAGATAAGTTTCGTTAAGTTCATATAAATTCAGATAATATAAGTTCAAAATAAATAAGGTTTTTTCAGAGACATTTTCACATACAAATAAGTTTTTTTCAGATAAAATAAGTCCAGACCATTTCAGTTAAGTTCAGATAAGTTCAGTCAAAATAAGTCGGATAGATGGAGCCTAAGTAAAGGTAAAAGTTTAAGTAAGGATAGAATGTGTATTCAATAAAGTGGTTTGAGTCTGTTTGAAACTGAATTTCGATTAAATGCTAGAAGATGTCACAATATTTCTAAAATATACCCCTTTTCTATAAATTTTCAACCTACCGTCAACTTCAACACAAATTTGTAACTTTTTTTTCCCGGATCACCAACAAACTACTAATTGAACTGACGATTTTACTTTAAGCAGAATGGCTAACTCAATCTGCGATCTAAAGGAAAAATCACCAATTGGAGATTTTGCTGAAATAAAATTCTTTGTCTTAAATCATCAAATGAGTTAGCAATTCAGTAACTCATAAATAGCCAACTGAATTCTCAATTTACTCAAAAAAAATCGTTACTTGAGAAGGAAATCTTGTGCTGACTCGTTAAAAAATAGACCAAATTTTTTTTTTGCTGACGTGGATGGAAAATTCATGGGGTAGAAGTTTAAGAAGAAGGGTGGTATTTTGGTAAATTTAACGTCTTCTACCATTCTAGTTGGATATCGTCAATATTATTTAGCGATAATAGCAATTCACTCTTTTATTTTTTTCAAAAGGTCTTGCACGCACAAGGTGTATAATAAATTTATTGTACACCAACATAACTTTACCCACTTTTTTTATAACTTTTACCTAATTTTTGTATAACTTTTTATTAACTTTTATAAACATTTTAAAGAGTTAAATCATTAATTTTATACTTCCATATTAATGATACTGAAGAAATAATTTTTATTAAAATGATTATTTTTTTTCGCAAATAAAAGAGAAATTTTTACCAAAAGGAGAGAAAAGGCACATCAGCCTTACAACAATTGCCATTAGACCTCAAAACCAACCGCATCACAGAACACCTTACAACAGCTAGGTGTGCAATTTAGAAGGTGGACCATGGTGCACAGTGTCAGTGAGCATGGTGCACCTTAAGAACACTAGTATATAATTGAAAGAACATCTGGTTACGAGAAAAGAACTTGAGTATATATTTTTATTTATGTTTTTAATAAATAGTAAAATAATACATTATTTTTATAACAAAAAGTGAAATATTATATCGCATGTTCTTTTGCCGTAGTGTCATGTTCTTTTGCTTATGCACATATGTTCTTTTGGTGCACCATGCTCTATGTGCACTACGGTCCATAGTCCACGGATTGCAGCTAGGTGTTCAAATCAAGAAGCAAAGAACTAAGCTTATCACTAGCTCTAGAGGCAACTCTAAACCGAATCTCCATAAAGAGATCAGTACGTAGGAGTTTTACAATGCTGATTTAACACTTTATCATTTCTATTTAGCCACACAGAGTAAATGCATTCAGCAAAAAACATCATTAACAATTCACCCATTTTGCTACTTTTAATCACCCACTGTAACTCAGAAGTAAAGCCACCAGGAGGCCTAGAGAACTGCAGTAGCTTCAAAACCTTCTGCCAGACCTGAGAAGCAAAGGATCGGAGCATTCAAAAAACAGATGCTCTACAGATTCAGTACTGGCAGTGCAAACAGGGCACTTATCAGAAGCAGCAATATTCCACTTGAACAATCTATCAAGAGTAGGTAATCTACCCCACAAGGTTAGCCACATGATGAATTGACTCTTAGGAGTTGCCTGATTGTTGCAAATGACTCGTCTCCAAGGAACCTTAACATGAACAACACAAAGTTTCTGGTACATACTTTTGATAGAGAAAGAATAATGCTTCTCCACAGCAGTCCATCCTCCAACATAATCCACCAACTGAACACAACTGAATTTTTTTTTCATAGCCCATGACATAGCAACAGGACAGTGATCTACCCTTCATATAATAGCTATCCACCCATCTTACCCATAGCTTATCTTTTTTGAGTGAGAGCCCAGAGAAGTTTACACACAACAACTTTATTCCAAAAAAAATTATCACTGTAGAAATACTCTGTAGATAACTTTTAACTAAATAGGGGTAACTTTTAAACATTTTTGGTTAAATTTTACCCCGCTGTATAATATTGGGTACACCACTTGTAAAAAAAATTGCGTTATTTCTTTCATGAAAAGCAGCTATTCACTTTGTTTTACGCTACTCTCTCCGTTCATAGATAAGTGTCACTTTTCTATAAATGACATTTTCTTATAAGCGTCCACTTTCTATTTTTGAACATACACTTTTCCCACTTTTTCCACTTTTTCATAAATCATTATTACTTTTTCTTATCCATTCTCACATCCACTTTTATTTGTAATTTATGAATAAATAATTATATACTTTTTTTCATTTTCCAAAATAAACCATTCTCAATCATTACCTATTACACATTTTTTTTTAATTACCGTATCACTCTCTACAAGTGACACTTATTTGGAAAGTGAAAGAAGTATTATTTTCGGATATTTCATGAAATACCCCCGAGTTTTACCGTAATTCACCAAACGCCCATCAAGTTTCAATAATTCATAAAATACCCCTCACAAATAACTTAATACCCCAAATACCCCTTCATGACGTCATCATCTTTATAATCAACCGATTACGATCTAATTACCCACCTAAACCCTAATTAACCCCCCAAATCCCTAATTACCCCCTAATTCCCCATTAACCCCACCCATTAACCCATTAATCCACCCATTTCATTTTCTTTTCTCTCTCCCCTTCCTTCTTCCATTAATCCACCACCAACCTAAAAAGGATTTCAGCCTCACCGCCCACGAACCACCAACACCCACTCAGAAAACTACCTCCACCCAACCGAAATCAACCAATACCACCTGAAATCCAACCTCACCACCTCAATTTTTCTCGATCTCTCGTCACTTCGCCCCTATCCAAAGCACATTTGTCTTCCATGACCTCCATTAACAACCAACAAAACTTGAGCATAAACCCATAAATGAAAGCAAATCAACCCCAAAAAACACCCACCTATCAAATCTCTTCATTAAATCAATATCGAAATTGAAATCAAATAACAGAATTAGACTTGTAATTGAAACCGTAATTCATATTTTCACTCCTTAATTTCATTTTCTTTTTTTGTTTTTGCTCGACTGATTTCCGTTGTTTACAAAACCTCTTTTGCTGAGGCAGATACGAAACTCGGAAAAAAGCATTTTGAAAGAAGATAATCACACTCAGATAGCAACGAATGGTCGGACCAAATATATCGCCAATATCTGGAAAATAATTATTACTTGACAAACCCAATAACCTGAGAAAATCACCATCATCGTGATGATCAAAGAACATCCCCGGCTTACAATCATCAATGAACACGTGTCCACCATCACTCCCAAAACCCGGTTGCTTAAACAAGTCGGGCGCGCTAGAGATAATTCTTTAAGAATGGGGTTGAATTTCGGACTTTTATTTTGGAGGCTATTGAATTGAAGCAGAGAATGTATCCAATGATTTGGTAGAAAAAGATCGTCGTTGTCGTCGAAAAATGAGGTCGAGGAGGAAGAAGATGGGGGCGAGGTGGTGTGAGGTGGTGGCGGCGGTGATGGGGTCGAGGAGGGAGGGAAAGAAGAGGCAGTGGCAGAAGATGGGTTAGTTAGGGAAAAATAGATTAATTAAGGTAAATGGATGGGTTAATTAGATGTTAATTGAGTTAATTAGGGATGATGACGTCATGAAGGGGTATTTGGGGTATTAAGTCATTTGTGAGGGGTATTTTATGAATTATTGAAACTTGATGGGCGTTTGGTGAATTATGGCAAAACTCGGGTATTTCATGAAATATCCTTAATATTTTCGTGACCCGCAAAACCGATTTAAACCAAAGTTTGGAGGTCACTGTGAGTAGTACTGGCATTGTAAGAAGCGCAGTGTTCATTCTTTTTCCCGCCATGGAAGTTGACGGCGAGCAGATCCTCCAACGCAAGCACTCTCACTACCATAACTTGGTATTTTTCTTTCTTCTCAATTTCTTGTTTCTTCTTCTTATTCGCATTTTCTCTCTTGCAATTTAATCTAACAATTAATAATTCTTAATTTTTTATGGGACTAATTTGCAGGATGAAGCGTTTATGGTGCGAAATGAGGTGTATAAAGGGCAACAATACAGTCAAATTTACTACGCAAGGCTTCATTTGTTGAGGACTGTTCTTCATTCTCTTCTTCCTCACTGGAAATCCCACATTCCCGGTTTGTTTCCCACTTTTTCTATTTTCTAAAAAAATAAAATTCCCTCGTCGTTTTTTTTCATTGATTTTTTCTACGGAGTATATGAGTTTGATCCATTAAATTTAGGTCACTTTTCATCTGATTTATGATTATTTTAGTTTGGTGTATTCGGTTCAATTTTATGATTTATTTTATATTTTTTTTGGGAGGTGGGAGAGAGAAAGAGTAGGGAATTCCAGCTTTATTTTGAGGTTTGAGGGTAACCCATGTAAAATTTCAGTCATTTTAAGTTTTGAAGGGTTTTCTTTAGTTTTGTTATTTTTGGTTCAATTTGATGATTTTTTAGATTTTTGGGGATTATCCCATATTCTTTTGTTGGGTGGCGGTTCCATATTGTCTAGGTTAGGAGAAAGTTAAGTTTCTGGAGGGGAGGAGGATTTCTGATTCGAGATTAGCTTAGTTATTTGGTACTGGTTTCATTTGAAGTAGGGTTTTGACTTGTTAGCACCTCTAGTATCATACTATCATCATTTTGATGCTGCTATTGAATTGTCTCCGTGATTCCATGTGTCTTTTTGATCCACAAAATGAGCTGTGTTGTTTGCAATTGAGATAGGTGTTCCATTTACTTACTGGTTATGATCGCATCATTAACATGTATATTATTGATTATTTGAACTTTTGGGAGAAATGTAGCTGCTTCGAGAATTTATTGTGTCATTTATCTGTATATTAAAAGGGTTTTCTTTGATTTATACTCGTGTTTATGCACGCGATGCATGCGTGGTATTTTATATGATATTTGTAATTTAATAAAACAAAGCTCATACAAACTATGTTTTTTGTTTGATGCAAGTATTGTACTAAAAATTAAATACTAAAAACTACTCCCTCCGTCCCGGAATACTTGACCTGTTTTCCTTATCGGGCCGTCCCTTAATACTTGACCTGTTTCTAAAAATGAAAATATTCTAACAATATTATATTATTTTTCACTCCACCCCTATTAACCCACCTACCCCTACTTCATACAAAAAATAATTAAAAATTCAACCCCTACTCTCCCCCAACCCCACCTATTAACCCACCTCCCACTAACTACATTAAAATAATACCCCACTATCAACTACTATCTATTAAATTAAATAAGTCAATTCAAGTTCCTTAAACTCTGTGCCGGTCAAACCGGATCGAGTATTCCGGGACGGAGGGAGTATTACACAAGAGTTCATGGAAGTTTATCCTCCAAAAGTACGTCCGCAATAAACCCCGGGTTGTTCAAAATAAACTAGATCATACTTGGCTCATACAAACTATGTAGTTGCTTAGAAAAATGGAAAAAATATATATTTTGGTTAGAAATGATCTGTTTCTAGAAATTGATGGTCATTTGTTTTCTTTTCATTTAAACAAATCTAACCCATTAAGCGTATAATAGGTATTTCACATTACAAACTTTTACATAAGGCGGTCTTACAAAAAAGACCACCTTGTTGTCATATAAGTTAAGCACTAGAACTAATTAGTTAAACACTGGAACTAGTTAGTTAAACCATGGAACTAGTTAGTTAAGCAATGAAATCAATTAGTTAAAACAATCAAAGTGGTCTTTCCGGTAAGGCGGTCTTACACAAAAGTTGCCGATTTCACATGGGGACACCAAAAAGTCAAAGATATCAGGTGTTTCCTAATAGAATAGAGATTATATTTGATCGATTATTTTAATTTCTCGACATGATTACTTTCTGTTATCTTACAAATGCTGATCAATGACTTTGGTGTCCTCTTTGTATTTTTTTGTATTTTTGTTGCTGGCGATGTCAAATGTCTTTCTATGCACATTCTCTTTTCGTTTTGGTTATTGTTGTGGTTGAGCCAAAATTGTGCATTATTACTTCAAAACCCAAGCACACGAGTGTGGAATCTCTTACAGCTTTGAGGTTTTTTTTTCTTGTAGTTCGTAATATTTTGGGTCTAGAAGAGGGCAAGGAATGTATCCTTGTCGGAACAGTCTTCAAGGACATGAAACTCAAACCCTGCATTCTTGATGAGTATGCTAAGGAGGTAAGGAGGTTGATATGGAATGCAATATTATTTTGCTCAAGGGATGTTGCTTATTCTAAACTAATTCTCTCTTTTTCCTCATTCTTGATTTCTTTTTTTCTTCAACAAATAGAGGTCTGTGATTCCTGTTGTCAAGCCGCACAATTTTATGCATCCTGATGATCACCTGATCCTAGAGGATGAAAGTGGAAGAGTGAAGCTGGAGGGAGCTACACTTTTTCCATCTGTTTATGTGACAGGTATATTGTTTTTATCCTTACTTTCCCAGGAGCAGTGAAAATTTAGCATATTCAAATGTGTATAGGACATTTATCAATTGGTGGACAAATATCCATACTAGAAACAATATTCTGGTTGGTTTGCCAGAATATTTCGTTCCATGTGCGACTTTAATCCTGACGTTGCAAGATTTAGTGAAATAGATGTAAGAAATTAATCATAAAATATAAATGTGTACTTCATTTATGTATTTTACTGGATATCTTGATAATTTTGCAATATATTGGCTTTTAACAATTGACGTGAGCTGCCTCAGAAAGAGGATGATGGAAATGACAGTATTCTATAATAACATTATCTATGATTCGAAATGTAACTGAAAATCTAAGTAAGCCTTATATATTAACACTTCATGTGCTCTCTGCCCCCAAAAGAACGACAGGGTGGTTTTTGAGTTTTTAACAGCGTGGTTGTTATTAGTTGTATAAAACCGTCTTAATTTTTTTGCATTCATGGTGAATCATGTGTGAGGTTGTACATTAGCTGGTTATCATTATGACGAGTAAGGAAAAATATTTCGCAATACTTTTAAATAGTTGAGTTGTATACTACTATTGGATCATACATGGCTTTCTGCTGGCCTTACCATAAAAGTGAGGAAAGGTTGTCGACTTTGATCACTATTATTGATTATAACTCCATCATTTGTGTATCAACTGTTATTCCTTTTTGCTCTTCCATGTTTTGGTGTCTGTTCACTTATTAAAGTTAAACCTATTATTAGCTGATTTAAGTGTTTACCTAGATGTACTTGTTGGTGACATATTGCCATTTTGGATTGACATAATAAACTTCAACAGGGGTTGTGGTTGCATTCCATGGAAAAGAATCTGGAGCTGGGTCGTTTCTTGTTCAAGATATCCTTGAAGCTGGCTTACCACCGCAGATCGAGAAGCCTCTAAAGCTTGGTAATCTTACTCTACGTTCTCCCAATCTTTGTGCGGAGAAGTTATCATTTGAGTGGATATCTTGTTCTTACATGTAACTCTTATCAAGAAACGGCGATTATTTAGCAAATGTAACTCTTTTTTTTAAAAGGAGGGAGTAAAAGGATTGGAAGTAGAAAACTTGTAAAGGAAAAAAAACAATAAATATGTTTTTAGTATTTTTGGAAACTAAAGCAAATCACGGAAAATAAAATTAAAGGAAGGGGAAATAAAAAAGTAATTAAGTGTCATACAAATGAGGGTTACAACAAAGTCCGATCAATTTTATGACTCAAATGTCGCCGGATTCATTTTAATTTACCAAATTATCGCCGGAGAGTTTTTTTAACAAATTTTGGCCGCCAAAACTAAGGGTTATTGTTGAGGAGGTGAAGAGTAAAAAGTAGCTTCTAAAGCTAATCTGAACATTAGGTTAGGGTGCTTGAGGAATCAACCCCTCAATCTCATGCATTGTTGGTGGAGCTTTACCCTTGTGCCCTATTTGGCTCTCAGTCTAAACTCTAAACCTTCTAATCTTCTATAGAAGGGTTGACGACTGCTGGGTCCTTTGTGGACCTATGGTTTAAGTCGGGCTATCTTTACATGAAATAAAGTTAATAAAACAAAAAGTGATGTATAGTATGAACAATAGTTACAGGAAAGAAGGCATGAAGAAATCAAGTAAAGTATGCATTAATAAAACAAAAAGTGATGCCTATCTTTACATGAAGTGAAGTATGTTTACTTTGCTATTTGTCTCAGAATAAGGAAACCAGTGCATTTCTCATTCCCTAGGACTTCTGTTTGAGGTTCTAGACAGATATATAGAGGCATAGAGCCCAGGGGGCCAGGGATTTTACCATCCATACTTCATGCCTTCTTTCCTGTAACTCTTTTGTTCCGGCTGCTTACATGTAAATGTGAAATACGCCGTATCTGCTGCATATCAACTGCCTTCTTTTTATGTCTGAAACTCCTTGGTTTTATATGTTTACAGGTGATGACAAGTATGTTGTCTTCGTAGCAGGATTAAGTGTTGGGAATAGCACCTCAAACCCTCTCCAGTTCCAGCTGCTTGTGGATCATATAACTGGCCACTTAGGCGACGAAAATGTCTTACTCTTCAGTACTTTATCCTGCATCAATTAATTATTACTGTAGAATTGTAGAATCGCATACTAATCTATTCATTGCTTTTAAATCTGTACAGGAACAGAGAATTGCTGCAGAGATAGTCCATGTAGTAATTGCTGGAAATTCTCTAGAATTCGCCAAAGGACAGTTTAATGGACAGGTAACATACTTTTTGGCATTTCACTGAGTTCAGGAAATAAGTCACATGCTAGACCAACTTCTACAACTTAGATTTTCATTATTGTAAGGTTTATACTTCATGTATTGCTGACTAGCTTTTTGCTTATTCTTTTTTAGCTTGTACCTTCTTTCGCACTAGTTTTATAAAACATACTCGCTGTTAGTATTATTGGATTAGGGGTGATATGAAGAGCATCGTTCTCCTGATACTGCTTCCAGATTATTTGATAAAAAAAAAAGCACTGGAATCCTTTTTTAAATTTCTAAAAAATGATGACTAGGATTTTACTATTGCATTCAAATGGCACCTATTTATGGTTATGACGATTCTCTTGATTACTGAGTGAAGTTACTGTTTTTGATATAATGATGCTTAATTTCTGTTTATTTATTCAATAATGTTAGGATGCTGCTGGGGGGGGGGGGGGGGGGGATGGGGTGGACGGGTAAACATATATTCTTGAAGAAAATCAGTCTTTTTATTTTGTCTGTTTCTGTAGAATTCGGGATCTAATGATCAATCTAAACTATCTGAGCCATTTAGAGAGCTGGATGTCTTGCTGACTCAGGTTCTTACATCTGCTTAATGTGTGAATATGTTTTTTTTCTTTTTCCTTCTTCCGTTTCTTTTATAGAAAGTGCTGAGGTCAACATGACCTTAAATTTTATATGTAGATTGCTGCTGGTGTGTCTCTGGATATCATGCCAGGGCCAAATGATCCTGCAAATTTCTATCTACCACAGCAGGTATTTTGCTGTTTACCCTAAATATGAGTTTGATTTTTATGCTACTATAAGTGTATCACTTCTGGTAGCCTTTGATTTCGTCTTATCATTGTTCTTTTCTTTTTTTCCAGCCTTTAAATAGATGCCTTTTTCCTGGGTCTTCAGTTTATAACACCTTCAGGCCTTGTACTAATCCTCATTCCTTTGAGCTTGACAGTGTCAGGTAATGTTTGGCCCTCTGTTTGTTTTTATTGGTTTTCAAAATGGATGTGTACTTACCAGTGGGATACATCTTATAGATTTCTTGGGACATCAGGGCAGAATATTGATGATCTTGGAAAGTATTCTGAAGCTAAAGATAAACTCGAGTTCTTGGAAAGGACGTTGAGATGGAGGCATCTTGCTCCATCTGCACCCAACACTCTAGGTAACAGTAAAAGTAACTCTCTTTTGTTTTTGTTTTTGTTTTTCTCCCTTCTTATTTGTCTATGTTGGGGGTTTGGGAAACTAGTAATTGTCTGTGAACATTCTGAATAAGGTTGCAGAAAGCAAAACTTAACAACAGCTTACTACTAGTACAATGGTAACAACAGCCGTAATGTACCATTGGCAAGTGGGTTGTTGGAAATCAAATTGAGTGTTATTCCTTATTCTGGGGAGGATATAGTTTTTCTTTACACAAATCTTGATGAACAGTCTTTTTTTTTCTTTTGGAAACTTTTAGGGTGTTATCCATTTCCAGACAGGGATCCTTTTGTAATTGAGAGCTGTCCTCATGTTTACTTTGTCGGCAATCAGGATACGCACGAAAGCCGTTTAATCAAAGGTACTCCTTGAATTGTGCACTTTTCCAAATATTACCTGAAGTAATCTGATTGTCACTCAATACTCCTATATACGAAGTATAAGATATCTCACTCACACTTTTGCACACAGGACCAGAAGGGCAAATGACACAACTTATTACCATTCCCAAATTTTGCGAGACAGGAGTTGCTGTGGTGGTAAGCTTTGTTACATGCTGCATTACTATGTTAGGATATATTTCTACATCATTATTCTAGGGTATATGGCATTCCCTTTGCAGGTGTTGAATAACTAACGCCTTTTTCTTTTCTGGCAGCTTAATTTGAGAAATCTGGAGAGCCATGCTCTGAGTTTTGGAACTCAATTCAGCTTGTAACTGTGAATCATGAGTTTCAGGTACAGCCTGAATGTTTCTGAATTTCGTTATACAATGTTTTTTAACCCATGGTAAGACTTAATCTTCAGCGCCATAGCTACCAGGCATTCCTTAGTGTTCCTTGCCTCTTGAGGGTGATTGATTTGGTACTTACCTTCTGTATGGTATTCCTTCACATAGGTTCAAATATTGGCCGCAAAAGTCAGTAAGTAATCATGGTTGTTTTATCATGTAGGCTACTTTTAAAAAACCCACATCATGGGTTCTACCCATCATCATTTTTCCTGCCATTCTCTTTCCCAATTTCATCCCGTCATCACAGTTACTTTAGAGTCCAAGAACATCACACTGGTAGTGGTATTTCGTCGGAGCAAATGAGGCTTCTGCCGGTGAAAATGAAGGTGAATTATAACAAAAACCAAGATTTAGAAAATGGAACTTGAAAGAATTCATGAGGTGCCGGAATATATATCTCACAAGATGTGAGAAAATTGATTTATTTAGGTCACCATCCAATATGGTTGTTTGATATTTGCAGGTCATCCATAATTGTGAGACGATAGGATAGAGGAAGAAGATTAATTGAAGAAATAGGCAGAGAATTCAAGGCGAAAAACTGAGGGACTTGGGTAATTCTCTGAGTAGGTCATGGCTATAAGTCATATAACCAGTTAGAATTTAGTGGTAATGTGCAATATATGTGTTGGTTACTTCCATTTGTATAAAAAGAACATGAAAATATGGTTGGATTTTATGAAAGTATGTGAATCTTATGGATGTTCAACAGTTGTAGTATCTCCATTCCTTAAAGTTCTTTCCGTTTTTGTTCGTTCCTGATAATTCTTTATACTCTACTTTTTTCCATTTTAGCATATAAATTTTACATTTATACCCTCATTTAGCCCACTAGAACATGCAACTTGCAATACTTTAATACTTCCCCCATATTTAAATAGGAGTCACATATGGTCGGGCAAGGGTATTAAAGAAGAAGAGTTGAGTGAAATAAAATAATAAAGCAAGTGGGGTTGGGGTAAGTATTTTAATCAAGTAAAACAAGTGGAGACCATTAAATTTTGGAGGGGTTGGGTGGAGGGTTTCTGAAATTAATTGGTTAATGTGGTGGTGGGTCATAAAGTAAATTAGATATAGTATTTAACTCACTTTCCCATTTGTTACCCCACCATCACATGTTCACCAAAGTTCCTTAATTATCGTGTAAATAATAAGTGTAAAGATATTTTAGAAACAAAGGTAGTATAAAAAATATATTTAACTTACAACAACCGAGTGTTTATAATGTAATATCACAAAATAACTTTTTTCATTTTTTTTCACTACCTATATATCATTTTGAGTGAATTGTTCAACATTATTAATTTTAATTGTGTTGCTAATGACATTTTAGTTTATTGACATGGTTATGTAAGTTTTGAAAATAAGGTCTATGACGAAGTGAGGTACAAAGTTGGTGTTCGTCTTCTTGCTTCATGATACGGAGTAATAAATAACCTATTAAATGGATTTTGAAATTTATTTCATTTTATTACATTTTTTTCAATGTTGAGTCTTTGGAAAAGATGAAACTATTTTGCTGATTATATTTAGGATTTTTTTCAAAATTACCATATTTTTTTTGACAAGTGCTAACTAAACAAAACGTACTACGGAAAATGAGAAAAGCAAATTAAATCTCGTGCAGCTCCAGTTGCAAGATCGTGAGCTTGATTCACCCGCACTCGTTCCACCTTGAGAACGCTGCACTAGGAGAAAACCTTACCTAGAGTCCTGATTTCTTCCAAGGTCCAACAAATCTGCATATCCTGAGAATCTTCCTTCACAAGCATTGCACCAACTGCTGGGAGTCCGTTAGAATTGTGACATTTTCCATATTAGCCTGACGAGTCCATTTCATACCATAGAGGCAGGCCAAAGCTTCGACTTGTAAAGGCGTTTATGTAGTTCCTGAGGAAGCCCCACCCATAATCAAATCATCAGTCCTTAAGCTATTCTCCCAAACCCAGCCCATTCCTGCATTGTGATTGTTTTTATGCCAAGAACCATCCACCTGAATATTTGATGTTGATCCCTCGATAGCCATGGTGGAAAAAGTTGCTCTGAAAAAACCCGGCGGAATGTGTGGGTCATCTTCCGGTGGATGAAGAAACTGCAGTTAAGTACCGATGTTACTAACAAACACTTTATGCAGATCCAGACCTTCCTTGAGCAAAGCAAACATAAAAGTTGTTGTTATCTCATTCCTGAACGCACGGTTATTCCTGGACAACCAAAGTGCCCATAAAGTACTAATAAAATAAATACTTTTGCCACTGTTTTCCCATCCGGGCGTTGAAAAAGCCGGATATAGAACAGAAACCATTCCGCAAAGGAAATAGTTTCATTGAATTCTGAATAGATTGCAAGAAATCCATCCCTCCAAACTTGTTGCGCTATCGTACAGAAACGAAAGTTGTGCTGAATATTATCCTCTCCATTCGCACAGAATTCACAAACAACCACCATCTGAATTCCTCTAGAATGCAGGTTGAATTTTGTTGCAATTCCATTATGGGGAAGTTTCCATATAAATAACTTCCATTTTGGTGGAATCTTAAGAGACCAGAGATTCGTATAGAAATCCGAGGGAGCTCTATTATAGCTGATCGACACATCTTCCTGTACTAACATTGCATAAGCAGATTTAACCGTGAACTTACCAGACTTGTGAAAGCTCCAATACAGGAAATCCTCACGATTCAGAGAAGGAAGTTCTATACTTACAATTCGACGAGCATATTCAAACTCGAAACTAGCTTTGATCCTGGCATGATTCCAACCAGTACCGGAAGGAACAATAAAATGGATAACCTTCTAATCCTTGGCATCTTGGAGACAAACATCGGGATTAAACACTGGAACCTTCCTTCGAACCCATATATCATTACCTGCCATTACCCGTTGACTATTACCAACTTTCCAGTCACATCCTTTAAGGTGTAAATTATTTGCCCTACAAAGCCCTCGCATACCCCAAGAGAAACTCTTACCTACCTGTGCAAGTAACCCTATTTGTAAAGGGGAAGGGAATTTCCTTCCACAAATCCCTGCTAATATACATTGTGGATTGTTAAACAAACGCCAAGCTTGCTTCATCAAAAGGGCCTTGTTTAACGAAGACATACCCCTAATTCCTAATCCTCCCAGACCTTTAGGAAGCTGAATAATATTTTTGTAACCCAAGGTATTCTTGATTTACCTTTATTAGCCTAGAAGAACTGAACTAACAACGAATCAACTTTATTCACTATCGAACCAGGAACCTCCATGTATGAAAGAACATGAGAAGCCATAGAAATGAGGATTGTATTTATTAATATTAGCTTCTGAGATTGTGATAGGGAAATGGAATTCCAAGCATTAATTTTGGTCACAATCTTATCCACAATGAATTGAAAATTTGAATGCTTTGGACCTACCAAATCATTTGGAACTCCCAAGTGAGTCGACAGCGAAGGAACTAAATGAAGGAAATAATGACCTTGGTCCAAGTATGCATTTAATGCTGAGTCTAATAAATGCGGTTCAGTATTAATTAACAAGTTAATAATTCAGTGAGATCAAGTGAACTGTATGCCTAGCTAGAGGCCGCTTCAGTTCAAGTGGAATTAATGATATTAATCCACAGCTTACTCTTGACTGAACCCGTAGGGTCACACAAATAGTACGTAAACGGATCAAGTATTTAATGACATTAAATACTCCATCTATGGAGATTCGGAATCGACGGATCTTGGTTTCAGTGGGAGCTGAGATCGTCAAAAGGCAAACAATGAATACTCCGGAAACGATGATATTGCCGGAAACGGAAATATGGATCGTATCGGAAATATAAATATTATCCAAGTCGTAGATGTTGCCGGAAACGGAAACATGGTACGTAGCGGAAAATATTATCGGAAATGGAAATATTGCCGGAATCTGAAATATTGCCGGAAACGGAAATATTTTCGGAATCGGAAATATTATTGGAATCGGAAAATAATTCCAGAAACGGAAATATTAAATATTTGTTCGAAACAGAAATTAATTCCGGAATCGGAAATGTTAAATATTGTTCGTATCGGAAATGAATTCCGGAATCGGGAAATTAATCGGAAGCGCGTCGTACGAATTAGCATCGGACGAGACTTGCTAGACGAAGGCCCAACACGAAGCCAGGCCCGCGTCCAGCAAGCCAGCGCGCCACACAAGACAACCAATGTAACACCCCAACAATTCCCATTTTCTAAAATAATCCCTTTTTTAAATATAACTGTAGGGAATTATCAAAGTATTATCGCCCGTGTGAAAACGTTACGGCTTATTCAGAATTTTGCAGCGGAAAACATAAAACTAACTTTTAGGTTCATAAATAATCTATTACATATTAGGTCCAAACCAATTAACTGAAATAAGGGAATACGAATAGTACGACAAATTTCAAATCCAAGTTAACAAATTAAATCACTTAATTAAACAAATAGAACTACAAGCTCTCTAATCCCGATCCCAATGATGCATCATCTTCAAACCTGTAGATGGGCAACGCTTATTGATCCTTAGAGACTGCTCACCAAAGATGGGTCATCACAGGATCAATAAGGCATAGCCATGATCAACACACACAAACAAAGCACGTAATCAGCAAAGCTGAGTACTACATACTAAACAATAATATTCCTAACATGATACTATTAAAGGAACCCTAACATGATACTAATGAACATAAGTAAGGGCAGACAAAGCATGATAATTTGACGACCATACTTGACTAGACTAGGCTAGACTTATGATAATAATATTATTTTGGTTGAAATAGACAATGGACCGAGTTGTCCATCCAGAAGTCTTCACTAAGGAAGACGAGGTACGGGCGCGACTCCGTAACCTCAGTGACCTGCGATATCGAGGAACGTTTAAATAAAAATAGGACACGGTGATCAATCCGGTCCCAGAAAAGGCCATGGGCTACCACCATGAACCCCAACTCCTGTTTGTCCGTCACTTTAGACGTGCACAGTCTAAAGCTATTGCTACTCAGTTTCACTTTACATGATTTACAAATTGATACTCTGTTATGACTCAACAATCACATAAGGCATATAATCCACATTCGTTCACAACTGTTTTTATCTTGGAATTAAGTACGTGATCATAAAGGCATCAATCAAGACTCATTCCAATTTACCCAACCTTTCCTTTAACCATGATCAACCCTGTATATGGGTATAAAGTTTCAACTTACTAAACAAGGTCCTCGGCCCTCATAAAGTAGTGAAAAGCTAAAAAGGGAACAACAACCAATTGATCCAAACCAATCATATAGAATAATCTAGTGCTCCCAACCAACGTGTTTGTACCAATAATCCATACCAACATGTTACAGTTCTCTTAGTGCAAAACAAGTTCAATAAGTTTGTCCAACAGTATTAAACATGCACATTCCATATAACCAAGTTTGTCTAGAATATCAACATCACCAAGTTCAACAATAATATCAACATGATTTCAACAATTAGCACACATTCCAAGCACGCGGGTATGTACGTACCTTGTATAAACAAATTGATAGGCCACTTTAACACTTTCAAAAGTCGCCTAAAGAGAATTCTCCGCCTAAAACAACCAACAAATATTCCCAATCAATTCCTACTCATTGATAACCATAAGAGAGCATTCTAAATGCATCCTAAACATATTTAGAACTTTCCCCAATATCAAAACTTAAACATTTGATCTCCTAGAATCATAATTATTGAATTAGTGATTGAAATTCGTTGAAAACTTTCGCAAACATCGTACTTTAAATTTTCAGCAATATAATTTCATCTAAAAGCTTCACCATGGTCAATCTACGTTCCTAGTATCTCCACACAACCAATTCAATGATCCATACTCAACCTATCATGATTAATAATCATAAAAACTTTGAATTTCATACTTTAAACAATAAAAAAAAACCAATATTTCAGTGTAATTAGATAATCTGAAAATTAATAACTTTATTATAAAATTCATATAATCTCAAATTTATAATTTAAATCACAAAACCCATAACTTTAATTCAAGAAAACACAATTCAAGTTAATAAATCATAAATAAGCCCTAACTTAATTTTAATTAGTCAAAACTGAAAATTAATTCGTTTTTAATCTCAACCCAAATCTTAAAATCATGTTCAAACCATAAAAATCATGAATTTCATATCAAGAACATAATCTAAATTAAAAAACTTTAATTCAAGATAATTAGTTACTTAGGATTTAAGAAAGTAACCAATTCAAGAGTTTAAGGGGAGTGCTGGCCGGCGGACAGCGGTGGCTCGCGGCAGGGCTGAGCACGGTTGCGTGCGGTGGTCGGGCCTTGAGTCACTGGTTGCTGCGCGAAAACGAAGGGAGTCAAGCCATGAGAGCAAGAACGAAAATAAGGAATTACAAAGAAGAAGGAGGAAGGAGGAGAAGCTTGAAGGAGAAGAAGGATTTACCGTGTTGATGGTGGTCGGCTGGGCGGTGAGCAGCGGGAGAGAAAAAAAACTGAGTTGCGTGAGGTTGAAGGAGGGTTTTCTCTCTTTCTTTTGGTTTTCACGTGAAGAATAGAGAAGAGAAGGGTTTTATTTTTTGTTTGGGCTTTGCCCAATTGGGCTAGGAGTAGGATTTAGGTTGATGAATCCACAATGGGTTAGGACTTGTTTTCTAATTTCAATAGAATGTGGTTTTGCAATTCGAACTCGTTTTAAAGTAAAACTCGAAAATACATTTTGATTTCATAAACCATTTAAAATATTCAAAATGTAATAACATAATTATATTTTAATTACATATTCATTTCTAAAATTCGTAAATTACATTTAAATATATTAGATATACGTTAAAATATATAAGTAAAATATAATAGAATTACGGGGGATTACAATCTACCCCTCTTAAAAGAAGTTTCGTCCCGAAACTTGACACGGAAATTCACATATCTTTCCAAACTTTTCAACTTATTCTAATTGTAGAAGTACTTTGTACCACTCTTGTGCATTCTTTTGCCAACTAAGAGTTACTTGAAATACTCAAGAACACATTTTCTTATGCGGAGAATCTATTTACTTGCATCAACATGTAAAGGTTGCTAAAAAATAAGCATAAAATGCATAAAAATACCATAAAAGATAGCTAAAAGCGCGAATTTCTATCGCATTCTACCCCCCTTAAAGAAAACGAGTTACGCCCTCGTAACTCACCTTGGAAAATAATTCTGGGTACTTGATCTTCATTTCAGCTTCGGCTTCCCACGTTGCCTCTTCGTACTCGTGGTTCGACTAGAGCACTTTCACTATGCTGATGTCCTTATTGCGTGTACTACGCACTTTCCTATCAAGGATTTTCACAGGCCTTTCCTCGTATGTGAGGCTACTATCGATCTGGATTTTCTCAGGCTCTAAGATATGACGCTCATCAGGGATATAGCGCTTTAGTTGGGAAATGTGAAACACGTCGTGCATCTTTTCGAACTCCATTGGCAAGGCTAACTTGTATGCTACTTTCCCTATTCGTTGCAGAATCTCATATGGGCCTACATACTTGGCACTTAGCTTGCCCTTCTTCCCAAATCTCATCACACCCTTGGTTGGTGATACTTTCAAGAACACTTTATCACCTACTGCAAATTCATCATCTCTTCTTTTCAAATCAGCATAACTCTTTTGCCTATCCTGGGCAGCTTGAATTCTAGCCTGAATTATTTTCACATTCCTGACAGTCTCCTCATTGAACTCCGTTCCCAAGACTATATTTTCACTGAAATCATTCCAGCAGGTGGGACTTCTACATTTTCTCCCATATAGTGCCTCAAAAGGTGCCATCTTAATGCTTGCATGGTAGCTATTGTTGTATGAAAATTCGATCAAGTCTAGATGGTCTTCCCAACTACCCTTTAAGTCAATCGCACAAGCCCTCAACATATCTTCCATAGTCTGGTTAGTTCTCTCAGTCTGACCATCGGTTGCAGGGTGGAAAGCAGTGCTCATTTTCAAAGTTGTCCCAAGGTTCAACTGGACCTTTTGCCAAAATTTCGAGAGGAATCTTGAATCACGGTCTGAGATAATATCGGTTGGGACCCCATGCAAACTCACTACATGCTTAATGTAAGTCTTTGCGAGCTGTTTCTTTTTCCATGTCTCTTTAATCGGAATAAACACGGCTGATTTTGTTAGACGGTCCACAATAACCCAAATGGTATCATTTCCGTTCTTTGATCTAGGCAAGGCAGTAACAAAATCCATAGAAATGGAATCCCACTTCCATCCAGGCACTTCTAAAGGTTGAACTTTCCCCATGGGTCTTTTGTGGTCTATTTTGACTTTCTGACAGGTTAGGCATCTAGACACAAACTCGGCAACTTCCCGTTTCATATTAGGCCACCAATAGATTTGCTTCAGGTCTTTGTACAACTTGTCACCCCCAGGGTGCACAGAATATGGAGTATTATGCCCCTCATCCATAAGACGTCTCTTGAGTTCTTCACACTTCTGTGGTACACACCATCTCCCTTTGAACCTCAAACTACCATCTTCATGAATCTTGAAATCCACTTCTTTCCCTTGACCCATTTTTTCTTTGATTCTCTCTAAGCACTCATCCCCAGCTTGACTTTCTCTAATCTCCTCGAATATAGACAACCCCAATGATAATGCACTCAGTTTCGCTTTGGTTTCCCCAGGATTTACTATTTCCAGGCTAAGTCTCTGCATGTCTCGACACAACTCTTCAGGCACTACCAAGACATTCATACTATGGTTAGATTTCCTACTCAATGCATCGGCAACTACGTTTGCTTTCCCCTCATGGTACTGGATGTTCAAATCATAGTCCTTGATCAACTCTAACCATCTTCTTTGTCTCATGTTGAGATCTTTCTGGGTGAAAATGTATTTTAGGCTTTTGTGGTCTGTGAAGATCTTACATGTTGCCCCATAGAGGTAATGTCTCCAAATTTTCAAAGCGAAAACAATCGCAGCTAGCTCTAGATCGTGGGTAGGGTAATTAGCCTCATATGTTTTTAATTGACGCGACGCATACGCAATTACCTTCCCATTTTGCTGTAATACACACCCCAACCCATTTTTCGACGCATCACTATATACCTCAAACCCTTCATTCCCATCAGGCAAGGTTAAAACAGGTGCTGAGGTTAAACGCTCTTTGAGAATTTGGAAGGCTTCCTCACATTTTTCGCTCCACTCAAATTTTGATTCTTTCTTCATCAAGTTGGTCATGGGTCTTGCTATCTTTGAGAAATCTCTCACAAATCTCCTATAATACCCAGCTAGACCTAAGAAACTCCGAATATCCGACACATTCTTTGGAGTAGGCCACTCACTCACAGCTTGAATTTTGGCAGGATCCACAGAGACCCCTTCTTTTGACACATAATGCCCCAAAAATGCTACCTTTTCCAGGCGGAACTCACACTTAGAGAACTTTGCATACAACTGGTTCTTCCTAAGCGTCTCCAAGATAACCCTCAAATGATCATCGTGTTCCTTTTCATTCCTCGAATAGATCAGAATATCATCAATGAATACCACCACAAACTTATCTAGGAACTCATGGAAAATCCTATTCATCAGATCCATAAATATGGCGGGTGCATTGGTTAACCCAAAAGGCATTACTGTAAACTCATAATGGCCATAACGAATCCTAAATGTAGTCTTAGGAATGTCTTTTTCAGCTACCCTCAATTGGTGATATCCCGAACGCAAATCAATCTTTGAGAATACACTTGCCCCGTTCAACTGGTCAAACAAGTCATCTTAACTAGGCAAAGGATATTTGTTTTTGATTGTTACGTTGTTCAACTCCCTATAATCAATACATAGCCGCATACTCCCATCTTTCTTTTTGACAAACAATACTGGAGCTCCCCACGGTGATGCACTAGGCCTAATGTACCCCTTGTCGAACAAGTCCTGCAATTGTGTTTTTAACTCACTCATTTCTGGGGGTGCCATCCTATAAGGTGCTTTGGATATAGGTGCGGTTCCGGGATTTAACTCTATGGTAAATTCAAGGGTTCTAGCCGGTGGCATACCCGGAATCTCATCCGGAAATACATCTACAAATTCTCTTACGATTGGGACATCCTCTATCTTTACCCCAACTTTCTTACTCACATCTTGGACACTACAGAAAAATAGTTCACACCCTTTATTGACCAGTTTCCTCACTTGTAATGCGGAGATCACCCCAAAGTTCCCAGACTTCCCAAAACGTCTATATGATATTGATTTCCCAGTAGGGTTCTTTAGGCTTACTTTCTGAATCTCGCAATCTATCCTGGCCTTGTATAAGCTTAGCCAATCCTTCCCCAGAATCACATCTAGGTCCCCCAAACTAAATTCTATCAAATTAGATGGAAAAGTGCAATCTTTTATCTTCAAAGGCAAGTTCTTAAATAATTTCGTACACCTTATTGTTGCACCATTAGGCATACTAACAGGTAAATCAATTGCCTCAAAATCTACTAACTTCAAATTTTTAACAATAGAGGTCGAAATAAAAGAATATGTTGCCCCTGAATCAAACAATGTTTTAACAGGTAAGGAGTTGATAGAGAAAGTACCCGAAACTACGTCTGCAGAACGTTCAGCTTCATTTCTACTCATTACGAACAGCTTTCCGGGAGCCTTGTTGTTATTGTTGTTTCCATTGGCAGGTTTGTTTTGGTTTCCCTGGTTGTTTGGTGCCCCAGCAGGCTTCAAACCTTGGTTCCCCGAATGGTTAAACCCTGGTTTCCCTTGGTTACTACTCCCACTACCATTCTGCTCTCTCTTCTGCTTTGTGAAGCACTCAAACTCCCTATGTCCCTTCTTATGACAATAGTTGCAAATTACCAATTCCCCCTTACAATCCTTCCCAGGGTGGTTGTTGTTGCACCTCTTGCAGTGGTACACTCTGTCAGTTTGGTTTCTGTTGTTATAGTTATTCCCCTGGTTGTTTCTTCCCTGGAAATTACCATTACCATTTCCATTACCATTACCATTACCATTACCATTACCATTACCATTACCATTACCATTCCCATTTCTATTCCTTTTGAAGTTCCCTTGACTGCCCCCAGCATTGAACTCTTTCCTTTTATCCCCAACAACAATATTTCTTTTGTCTCTCCTGGTCTGAAGGCCATAGATATGAGCAACTCTCCCATAAACAATGTCTAAGGACGTAAAGGTTTCCTCGCCTAGTCCCAGCTGGATCTCATCGGTCAACCCCTGCTCAAACCTCTGAGCCTTTAGCTCCTCAGTAGCTACCACTTCCGGTGCAAACCTCGACAAAGCTATAAACTTACTGTAGTATTCAGCAATGGTCAAATTCCCCATCCTAAGGTTGATAAATTCCTGGGCTTTCTACTTCCTCATAAAAGGAGGATAAAACTTCCCCCTCAAAGCAACAATAAAAGAATCCCAATTGAATCCCTCAGCAGCGCTTAGTCTAGTCCCATTTTCCCTCCACCAAAGGTCGGCCTCATCTTTCAGGTAGAGGACAGCTTGGCCTACTTTCATATGCTCAGGACAGTTTACCGCCCCAAATAGTTTCTCAAATTCCCTGATCCAGTTTTCAAGGAAGGTGGGGTCTGCCTGCCCCTTAAAGTATGGTGGCTTAACTTTCGCAAGCCTTTCAAACATGTCCCCTGCAGAATCGGGACGCTCAGTTCTTTCCTGGGTTAGTTTTTCCGCCAAGAGGCGAATAGCAGCAGCTAGGTCACTATTATTGGCCATCCTAGAGCGCGACCTGAAATTAATATGCTCTAATTCAGGTTCAAAACTTTACTTACATTATCCTCTAGCAATGCAATATCACATTAACATTCAAAATGCACACGAAATGAACAATCATGCAAAACATTCAACTGAGAGACAAAGAATAACTTCAATCATCACGAATAATAAGTTAGAATAAAAGAAGAAAACATTTCCCTTGCGTGCCTGTAAAACTCTGATCCTTTAGATAGTCAATAATCTAACTTTTATTCCTCAGAAGAATGTCAATAACAATCCTAAATATTAACACACCTGTTCTCAAAATAAAGTAAAAAGGTTCTACGATATAAACATAAACTATGGTTGGGCGGATTGTCCAACATTTTTCTCACACACAACTAAATATGTAAGCCAAGCTAAAGGGAAACATCATCAGACTTGTCCTTTGATTCGCTATAACCTTCTAGGGTGAATAACTCATATTTAAGTTCATCATCGTCATCCATATCAAAATAATAAGCTTCTTTTCTTGGCCTAGAGGATCTTCGTAGACCTTGAAGTTGATGATTAGTTTCCTCTGGCTCAGGTTCAGGTTCAGGTTCATGTTCAGGCTCAAACTCAAACTCAGGTTCAACCTCCAATTCATGCTCGAACTCAAACTCAAATTCTTGTTCGAACTCATACCCAAATTCATGCTCGAACTCAGGCTCCGAATCGCTTTCAGGTCTCAAAACAGCTTGATAAATATCGACCCTAGTTTGCCCTCTAGCACGATCAAATTCACGAAGGGCTTCATCATCACTATCAGGTTCTCCTGCTCTTAAAGCTCGACGCAGAACAAGTTCATGGCTGGTGTAACTGTTAATGTCAGACTCGTAATCCATTTCATTTTCATCATCGCTTAGAACAATAGGGTTAGAATTGCTCCCTATTCTATTTCCTTGTATGCCAGACATGATTAGTGATCTATAACAATTAAACATAGTTTCTATGTTAGTAATTAGTACTCTCGCTTACCGTATGATCCCACAATACACAACAGGTAAGAATATGTATTAATAGCAAAGCATAGGAAAGACACGACAGTTAGCAGGCACAAAAGTACAATCATGTTGACATAGTGCAGACACAATGTTTCTATTCTATATGCCCTTTCCTATGCTACCCATCTCTCAAAATAAACATAGTATATCAAACATTGAAGCATAAAAGAATAAAACGAGAATGATTTATAAGAGTTAATTTGTTTAAACGAATAATTATTTAAAGACAAATAATTAATAAATAAATACAATATATATATATATATATATATATATATATATATATATATATATATATATATATATATATATATATATATATATATATATATATATATATATATATATATATATATATATATATATATATATATTTTCTACGGTACTGTAGCAGCAGTAAAAGTTTTTTTTTTTTTTTAAATTTTTTTTTATATATATAATTACGAAAATATTAATTTAAAAAAACGAAATACGTGAAGTCACACAAACAAGAACGTATTTCAAAGCATGTAATTCAAGAGTTAATTTTAAAGTAAATTCAAACATTTTTAACATTTTTTTCAATTTATTCACTAGTTGTAGTTTACTTCAACGAAATTCTTTTTATGTAACTAATTAGTTAGTTAGGTGCCTAAAATTTAAAAAGGTAGACACGAAATGTCAGTAAAACCTTTAGCTCAAAAATACCACTTTGTAACACCCCAACAATTCCCATTTTCTAAAATAATCCCTTTTTTAAATATAACTGTAGGGAATTATCAAAGTATTATCGCCCGTGTGAAAACGTTACGGCTTATTCAGAATTTTGCAGCGGAAAACATAAAACTAACTTTTAGGTTCATAAATAATCTATTACATATTAGGTCCAAACCAATTAACTGAAATAAGGGAATACGAATAGTACGACAAATTTCAAATCCAAGTTAACAAATTAAATCACTTAATTAAACAAATAGAACTACAAGCTCTCTAATCCCGATCCCAATGATGCATCATCTTCAAACCTGTAGATGGGCAACGCTTATTGATCCTTAGAGACTGCTCACCAAAGATGGGTCATCACAGGATCAATAAGGCATAGCCATGATCAACACACACAAACAAAGCACGTAATCAGCAAAGCTGAGTACTACATACTAAACAATAATATTCCTAACATGATACTATTAAAGGAACCCTAACATGATACTAATGAACATAAGTAAGGGCAGACAAAGCATGATAATTTGACGACCATACTTGACTAGACTAGGCTAGACTTATGATAATAATATTATTTTGGTTGAAATAGACAATGGACCGAGTTGTCCATCCAGAAGTCTTCACTAAGGAAGACGAGGTACGGGCGCGACTCCGTAACCTCAGTGACCTGCGATATCGAGGAACGTTTAAATAAAAATAGGACACGGTGATCAATCCGGTCCCAGAAAAGGCCATGGGCTACCACCATGAACCCCAACTCCTGTTTGTCCGTCACTTTAGACGTGCACAGTCTAAAGCTATTGCTACTCAGTTTCACTTTACATGATTTACAAATTGATACTCTGTTATGACTCAACAATCACATAAGGCATATAATCCACATTCGTTCACAACTGTTTTTATCTTGGAATTAAGTACGTGATCATAAAGGCATCAATCAAGACTCATTCCAATTTACCCAACCTTTCCTTTAACCATGATCAACCCTGTATATGGGTATAAAGTTTCAACTTACTAAACAAGGTCCTCGGCCCTCATAAAGTAGTGAAAAGCTAAAAAGGGAACAACAACCAATTGATCCAAACCAATCATATAGAATAATCTAGTGCTCCCAACCAACGTGTTTGTACCAATAATCCATACCAACATGTTACAGTTCTCTTAGTGCAAAACAAGTTCAATAAGTTTGTCCAACAGTATTAAACATGCACATTACATATAACCAAGTTTGTCTAGAATATCAACATCACCAAGTTCAACAATAATATCAACATGATTTCAACAATTAGCACACATTCCAAGCACGCGGGTATGTACGTACCTTGTATAAACAAATTGACAGGCCACTTTAACACTTTCAAAAGTCGCCTAAAGAGAATTCTCCGCCTAAAACAACCAACAAATATTCCCAATCAATTCCTACTCATTGATAACCATAAGAAAGCATTCTAAATGCATCCTAAACATATTTAGAACTTTCCCCAATATCAAAACTTAAACATTTGATCTCCTAGAATCATAATTATTGAATTAGTGATTGAAATTCGTTGAAAACTTTCGCAAACATCGTACTTTAAATTTTCAGCAATATAATTTCATCTAAAAGCTTCACCATGGTCAATCTACGTTCCTAGTATCTCCACACAACCAATTCAATGATCCATACTCAACCTATCATGATTAATAATCATAAAACTTTGAATTTCATACTTTAAACAATAAAAAAAAACCAATATTTCAGTGTAATTAGATAATCTGAAAATTAATAACTTTATTATAAAATTCATATAATCTCAAATTTATAATTTAAATCACAAAACCCATAACTTTAATTCAAGAAAACACAATTCAAGTTAATAAATCATAAATAAGCCCTAACTTAATTTTAATTAGTCAAAACTGAAAATTAATTCGTTTTTAATCTCAACCCAAATCTTAAAATCATGTTCAAACCATAAAAATCATGAATTTCATATCAAGAACATAATCTAAATTAACAAACTTTAATTTAAGATAATTAGTTACTTAGGATTTAAGAAAGTAACCAATTCAAGAGTTTAAGGGGAGTGCTGGCCGGCGGACAGCGGTGGCTCGCGGCAGGGCTGAGCACGGTTGCGTGCGGTGGTCGGGCCTTGAGTCACTGATTGCTGCGCGAAAACGAAGGGAGTCAAGCCATGAGAGCAAGAACGAAAATAAGGAATTACAAAGAAGAAGGAGGAAGGAGGAGAAGCTTGAAGGAGAAGAAGGATTTACCGTGTTGATGGTGGTCGGCTGGGCGGCGAGCAGCGGGAGAGAAAAAAAAACTGAGTTGCGTGAGGTTGAAGGAGGGTTTTCTCTCTTTCTTTTGGTTTTCACGTGAAGAATAGAGAAGAGAAGGGTTTTATTTTTTGTTTGGGCTTTGCCCAATTGGGCTAGGAGTAGGATTTAGGTTGATGAATCCACAATGGGTTAGGACTTGTTTTCTAATTTCAATAGAACGTGGTTTTGCAATTCGAACTTGTTTTAAAGTAAAACTCGAAAATACATTTTGATTTCATAAACCATTTAAAATATTCAAAATGTAATAACATAATTATATTTTAATTACATATTCATTTCTAAAATTCGTAAATTACATTTAAATATATTAGATATACGTTAAAATATATAAGTAAAATATAATAGAATTACGGGGGATTACAACCAAGGCCATGCCAGGCCCAGCAGGCCAAGGCTGCCAGCATGGCTGCGCGCGCAATGGGCTGCAAGCATAGCTGCTCGCGTGGGCTGTGCGCGGGCATGGCCTGCGCGCATTCGGGCCATGCTCGTGTGTGTGTTTGTGTACGATACAAATCCTAAATCTAATGGGATTCATTTAAAGATTAAAATCCTAATCCTAATGGATAAATTAGTTAATAAGAGTTTTAATAAAATTCTAATTAAGCTAATTAGTTTCCTAGTAGGATTCCAATTCCCTTTCCATACCCCTATAAATATGTGGCCATGGTTCACAATTTATATACAACATTCAAGTATTCAAAGTGACTTTTTGAGAGCAAAAATTCACTCAAATAATTGCCCCATATTAGCCGAATATTACTAGTACCTTAAGGGCGATTCTAGTTGGTCAATCTTAAGGCGGATCCGGACGTGCTGTGGACTTTCTACGGAGGGACGACACTTGGAGTCCTAAAGACTTGTTCTTGTTCGGTTCGGGCGCAGCAAGGGAGGGCACGCTACAAAGTGTATGCATCTAAATTATGCTAATTGTTTTGTGGCAATTAATTTGGAATCCTGGCATTTATGGTTATTTCCGCATGATTTATATTTGTTTATATGTATCATAACCTAACACTAAATCCATCTGAAACATACTTTTAAATTTTTGCCTCATCTTTAGAGGTGTATTCGGGATTACTTTAAAATGAGATTTCTGAAGATTCAGTTGTGTCCCGGTATTGCACAAAACCTACCAATGATATTTTTAACCTGAATACAAATTGCCTCCGTAGCTTTGAAAAACAAAAGAGCGTCGTCAGCAAAGAACAAGTGAGACACTTGAGGGCAACCCCTTGTGATACTAATCCCTTGAAAATGATTTAGATCAGTTCCCATTGTAGCATTCGAGACAAAATATCCATGCAGAACAGAAACATAAATGAGGACAAAGGATCACTCTGTCGTATGCCGCAATTAGATTTAAACTGTTCTGACGTATCTCTATTGATTAGCACTTTGTAAGAAACTGTAGAGATACACTGATGTATTAAATGGATCCAGTGGGAAGGAAACCCATAAGCCCTTAACACTTTCCGGAGAAAAACCCAATGAACCCTATCGCAAGTTTTACTCATATCAATCTTAACTGTTGCAAGGTAACAAGAACATTTCCTTTGATGATTAATCTTATCAATAATCTCATGACTTACCAGAATATTGTCTGACATGAATCTTCCCAAAATGAAAGTGTGTTGCGTCGGGGAAATAATAGAAGGAAGAATGGACTTCATTCTTGTAACCATACACTTCGACGCACATTTATAAATTGTGTTGCAAAGGCTGATCGGCCTCAAATGCCCCACTTCTTCCGGAAGTTATTTTTTTGGAATCATAGCCAAAATAGAATGGTTTCATTCTTTCAGTAGATACCCAGAAGTAAATAATCTCTTGACTGCATCACAAACAGATCTATCTACCTTTCCCAACGGAGTTTGAAAAAAGTCGTTGTAAACCCGTTTGGACCCGGTGATTTATGGAAAACATCGCAGACCTAATATCTCCATTCGTAAAAGGTCTGTCAAGCATAGAAGTCTGGCCTGTGAGATTTGAGGAACACCTAACTCTCGAATAACCATATCGAGGTCATCGCTTTGAACAATTCCATCATTGGAATGAAAAATGTGTTATAAAGAGTCAACTAGAAGACCCTTAACCTGATCTTGACCTTCAACCCAATCACTGTCTTGATTCTTGAGAGTAAGGATTTTATTATTTTTTTTTGTCTCATTTTGACCTTATTATACATCAATGAGGTCGGAATATCTCCATCCTTAATCCACCGCTCTTTCAACCTTTGTTTCCAGAATTTAACCTCTAAGGAAGCTTGCGAAAATGCATGATCAACTTTATCAATATAAATCCTAGCCTCACTTAAATCCTCACCAAAGTACCTTCATTTGAGAGATTTTCTCAATTCCCTCCAATTAACTCCCCATAACTTCTTGTTAAGCAAACACCAACGCTTAATTTTCAAACGAATGGACACTAATCGCCTAGACAAAACGTACATAGGAGAACCTTGGAATGGAGTTGTCCAAATATTATTGATCATGTGACACACCTCATCAAATTGAAGACACCAATTTTCAATTTGGTATGGTCTATTTTTCCTCAATTCAGTCGAATCATTTGAAAAAACAATTGCAGCATGATCCGAGGCTACAAAAGGGAGGTTTAAAATATTGTTATCAGGAAAAAGCAAGAACCAGTCATTTGACATATACCCTCGATCAAGCCTTTCCAAAATTAAAGCTGAGCCATGTCTCTTATTACTCCAAGTAAACCTTGGTCCAGAAAAAGGAACTTCAAGAAGGTGAATATTAAGTCTCCAGCTAGCAAAGTCATCCCACCCACGAATGGAATTCGTACCTCCCAGCTTATCACTGAGGGTCTCAATTTGATTAAAATCCCCCAGCAAAATACATTTAGGGTACAAACTAGTAAATCTAACAGTTGACCCCAAATTAAAGGTCTATCTTCAACTACAGGAGCACCATAAAAGAAAAGCACGTAGTAGAAAATATCACTAGATTCTTCAATTTTACAAAGTACAAAGTGAGTTGAGCTAACTACACAAGTGATGGAAGAAGGACTCCAACTAAAAACAACCAAACCACCACTTGATCCTACAGGATCTACTCCACAACTAAAGGAGGGGTTTTACAACTTCATCTTATCAACTACATGACATACATTCATTTTAGTTTCAGATAGAAACAAAAAAAATGGATTGTATGTACGCAAAAGCCAAAATATATATGGTAGCTTAGGGGAATTTGGTTCATTAATATCCCTGAAGTTCCATAGAACATCCTTCATTCTGTGGAAGAAGGCGATGCCTCCGCATGAGATTCAGCCAAAGAAAGGGTGGATTTGGATTTTTTTTGAAGTTGAAGTTATAGTAAATTCATGAAGACGTTTCTGGCCTCGCTCACTGAAGGTGTTGTTAAGATTAGAAGGGTCAACCTGCAACCTAGATGAGAGAAGTTGCGTAGATTCTGTAACAGGATTAACAAGAGTAGTAGCATCATCAGCACTTTTGTGTCTCTTTTGAGACCAACTGGAGCCCGAGTAACCAAGGTGGGACTTAGAATCATAGGAACGAGCTCTATTGAAGGTGAGAGGCTGTTTCCTTTTCTTAGACACAAGGTTTGCAGAAGTAGTAGCTTTGAATAGGATAGGAGCAGAAACAGGAATAACATCCGGCACTTCAATATGATTCCCTGGAGGCGGATGCCCTATTACAACAGGAGGATGAACCCGCACTCAACCTATCCAATGATTCAGCAGCAAAGGAGAGTCCTGGAATTTTTATTCTTTGAAAAGTGGTTGAACATGAGTGGGGCGTTTCATAAATGTCTCTGAAAACCCTCGAGCAGGGATATATGATTTAGCACGATCTGAATTTCCAAATTTCCCACCTGAAATAGCATCATTATCTCCCAATTCCTCCTGTGTTTGCTGAGTAACATCAGTATACCCAGTAGCAGGACCAAACAAACCCAATGGTGCAACTGGAATTGTTGTGAAAACATTATCTCTTAACACTTGTGATCTTCCTTCAACAAACCCACCTGAATTATACACCTTTTCAACATTACATGACTGGTCTGGTTGAGTTGAAACTGGAACATGTTGAGCTGCATTTGATGGCTCTCCTACTTCAAAATTTGACATAATACCAGTTGGATTCTCTGTCAAAGATCCACCAAGTCCAGCCTCAGAAAGACTGGTGTCACTGCTATCAGTGTGCAACGAAGGAGCTCTCATATGAAAACTCGTATTTAAATTTTGCTGTGTAGAAGGAAATAAGGTTGGTAGGGTCTCCAGAAAAAGGTAGTATTTGAAATTGTGTGCCTATGAGTGTCAAACCTTACTGGATGATGATAGTTTTTAGGAGTTAGGGGATCTGAATCTTCAGCCAAAACACCACCATTCTGCAGCTCAGTATCAATTTCATCATCAGTTGAATTCGCTTTTGCACTTGCATAAAATTCATAGGTTGAACTCTCATTTCTTCCTCTGAATTACCAGTCATAACATGAACAATCTCATCTTCAATTGGACCATTTTGTGTTTCCCCAAAATGCATACTCCCATTATGATCCCACCATTAATCCCATTATGATCAAGCTCATTAGGTTGATTCATGTCTCAATTCTGATAAATAATATTATGCAAATCACCCCCACCCCCATCATTATTATCATTATCATCCGAAGAACCCCCATTATCATTATCATCATCACCAACTTCAGGTTCTTCTTCATTAGTACCTTCTTCCTCCCCTATCTCCACATCTAACCCAAGCAATAACAAATTAACTCGAACATTCCTATACCTATATCTATCAGGAAGCCCTTCCATCATGTTCGAATATAAAGGAGTTTCCATAGGACCATGAATTACAGTTAATCCAGCAGCCTCCAAACCTTTCATTTTATCAGAAATTAAACGAAAAGCATGGTATGCAGAGAAATCACAATTACACATATAATGCCCAACTACACCACACTTTTTACAGAACTTGTAAACTCCCTCGTAAAAATAAACCCAAACAAGCTGACCCCCAGGTACAAGGACAAAACAGCCAGGAATTAGAGGTTTTGATAAATCTAACCATACCTTTGCTCTGCATTCTGGAATTGAGGGCAGAACGTTATCATCTTGTTCCATCATCTTGGCAAAGCCAATGAGATTAAAACACTTCAAAGCCCATTCATGATCAAGCAAACCCAGAGGTAACCCAACAAAACGAATCCATAGCCAAGCTTTAGTGAAGTCAATGTTGGGCAGAATTATACTCACACTACCTCTGCGAAAAGTAATGACTCTACCATCAATAATGGTGGAGTGAAGCTCAAGAATGGATTCAACATCTGCATGATGAGAGCAGACAAAAACATAGTACTCCTCTTTACGGTATACTGTAATATTTTCCCGTTTCAACCATCTAGAATCCACCAGATGGTGAACCATGGACTAACTAGGAGGATTGGAATCAAAGAAATGACCCACAACCGGCTTATCCCAATTAATATCTCCCATATGAAAATCATGAGGAGGGTTAACAAGGGGACCCATCCTGTAGGTTTTCCAAGGGTGTTGATTCATTAAGAAACAAAGGAAACTTTCAAGAGAATAAGACTGAAGAAGAGTAGAAGAAAAGATTCATAGAAGAGAATAAAGATTAAACAAGAGTAGAAGAAAAGATTCAGAGAAGAGTAGATGTAAAGAAGAGTAAAGTGATAGAGTCATAGAAGAACAAAAGAAAGGAAGGAGAATCCAACAAGACAGAAAAATTAAGGGAGGATTTAAAACGATTTTTGTAAGAATTTAACTGGAAAAGGACAAGTGTTTAGAAATTAGTTAAAAAGATTAACAAGTTACTATCCCTACAGGAAGACGGTTGTCGATTTAAAAAGAAAGCATACAAAACAGGTGTTAAACAAGGAATTAAGAAAGGAAATCACTGGAATTGTAAAGAAATTAAAAATATAAACAAAGAAAGGTGAAGAAAATCCGTGAGAACTGGAGAACAAAGTGAAACCCTAATAGCCTAGGGGATATTTTTTACTCTCTTTTCTTTGAGAGGTTTTGAGCTACCTGCTTAATTTTGAGCTTTGTGCTTTATGGAAAATCTTATAGGAAGTGTTAGTTATCATTACCACCTTATAAAGTTCACCTTTTCAAATTTACCACCTTATAAAATTTTATTTAAAAATTATAAAATCACAAACCTTCAAAGTTACCACCATAACGGAAATCGTTAAGTTTTCCGTTAGTGGGACCCGTTTTTTTCGTTTTCTTTTGTTCTTCCTCCCTTTTTCCACGATTCTTCCGCGATTCTTCCTCTTTTCTTCTTCATCTTTATTCTTCATGTTAATTTCACCCAAACGTTACTGGAGAATTACTAGCTTTTAAGTCCAAGGTTTATGTCGATCGCTATCTTTATATTTAACATAGCCTCTAACTGTAGAATATCTTGAAGATAATGGAGTTCTTTAAGTAATGATGATTGGATTATTGGTTCCCTCACTGAGTTCGAGTGCTAGATTATGCTTTATTTGGTCAGCAAATAGCCCTATTATGCAGCTAAGGTTGAATCCACAGGCTAAGAAGGCCTTAACATTATCATGTAGTCGGAGAGGTGGCTTCTTCAGGGAAAAATATGTTAGGTTATGATTCATATGACAAAACATAAATCATGCGGAAAAACCATAAAGCCAGGAAAGCATATTATTTACACATAATCATTTAGCATAGTTTAGATGCATACACTTTGTTGCGTGCCCTCCCTAGCTGCGCCCGAACCGAACAAGAACAAGTCTTTAGGACTCCAAGTGTCGTCCCTCCGTAGATAGTCCACAGCACGTCCGGATCCGCCTTAAGCTTGACCAACTAGAATCGCCCTTAAAGTTGCTTAGGAATTTCGGCTAATATGGTGCAAGTGTATGGCTGATTTTTCTTCAAAATCTTACCTTTAGAATACTTCAATTGTGTCTATAAATTATGACCCTAGGCACCTATTTATAGAGGTATGGAAAAGGAACTGGAATCCTATTAGGATACGAATTAATTAAACTAGAATCCTAATAAAACTCTTATTTAATTAATTTATCCTTTTAGGATTAGGAATTTAATCATATGTCGAAACCTGATAGCTTTAGGATTCGTATAGCACACAAACACACACACGCGCGCACAACAGCCCACAAGGGGCGCCATGCGCGCGCGCGCAGCCCACTGCCACGAGGCCCACACGCTGCCGCTGCCTTGGCGCGCGCTGGGCCTGCCTTGCGGTGGGCCTGGCTCAGCCTTGGCTGGTGCGTTGTGGCGCGCTGGCTTGCTGGGCGATGGCCCGGCTTCGTGCTGGGCCTTCGTCTGGCAGGCCTCGTCCGATGCTAATTTGTACGATACGCTTCCGATTAATTTCCCGATTCTGGAACTCATTTCCGATACGAACAATATTTAATATTTCCGATTCCGGAATTAATTTCCGTTTCGAACAAATATTTAATATTTCCGTTTCCGGAATTATTTTCCGATTCCGATAATATTTCCGATTCAGACAATATTTCCGTTTCCGGCAATATTTCCGATTCCGGCAATATTTCCATTTCCATCAATATTTTCCGATACGTACCATGTTTCCGTTTCCGGCAACATCTACGACTTGGATAATATTTATATTTCCGATACGATCCATATTTCCGTTTCCGGCAATATCATCGTTTCCGGAGTATTCATTTCTTGCTTGTGACGATCTCAGCTCCCGCTGAAACCAAGATCCGTCGATTCCGAATATCCATAGATGGAGTATTTAATGCCATTAAATACTTGATCCGTTTACGTACTATTTGTGTGACCCTACGGGTTCAGTCAAGAGTAAGATGTGGATTAAAATCATTAATTCCACTTGAACTGAAGCGGCCTCTAGCTAGGCATTCAGCTCACTTGATCTCACTGAATTATTAACTTGTTAATTAATACTGAACCGCATTTATTAGACTATATGCATACTTGGACCAAAGGCATTATTTCCTTCAGTCTCCCACTTGTCCTTAGGGACAAGTGTGCAGTACCTAATTCCTTTGTCGCTCGATGCTTGCTCTTAAACATAAGGTAAGAGTTGTCATCCTTATTATGTCCAGAGGTGTTTCTCGGTTTCAGAGTTCAACTGATCAAATAAACAGATAATCATAGCCTATGATTCATCCGAGCACGGCCATGCATTTCACAGTTTCTAGCTCTCCGAGTGGCCTTGTACAACTTTTAAGCATCTCATCCCGATTTATGGGAGGACAATCCCAATCTTGTGATCTTGAGATTAGACTTCGTTTGATAGGTGATTACCTGAGCGTTGCCTTTATAGCCTCCTTTTACGGTGCGACGGTTGGTCAACGTCAAAGCAACCAGTTCTCAAACAAATAATCTCAAATCACTCAGGTATTGAGGATTTAGTGTCTAATAATTTTAATGAAATTTACTTATGACAGATTTTCATCTCTTACAGTAAAGTTTCATAGGTCTGTCCGATACTAGTCTTCCCAAAGTAAGTATCTATGCAAATGATTATGACATTGCCATGTCCACATAGTTCAAGAAACAGAACTACTAGTCATCTTGCATTCTAGTCGTCTAATGTTTTCTATGCGTCCAATTTTACAGAAAACTCCGACCAGGGACCATTTTCAACCTTTGACATTCAAGTTCACTTGATAGACATTTCTTAGTCACAGGACTGGTCCTGACAGTCTATCTTGAATATATCGTCAAATTGAAGGGACTCATCATTTAATAAACCACAAATTAAATGGAAAAATGAATTCTATTCATTTATTGTGAATGATTAACCAATAATGTTTTACAAAGAATTAAACTCTAAAACTTTAAAACATTAAACAAGGACATCAAAGCCATTCTCCAATATGCTTGATTCCCATAGCTGCAGTGTGCGAGTTGTGCTTCGCCTGCGGCAGAGGTTTAGTCAATGGATCTGATATGCTGTCATCAGTTCCAATCTTGCTTACCTCGACTTCTTTTCTTTCAACGAACTCTCGTAGAAGGTGAAATCTACGAAGTACATGCTTGACTCTTTGGTGGTGTCTAGGCTCCTTTGCCTGTGCAATAGCTCCGTTATTATCACAATACAGGGCTATTGGTCCTTTAATGGAGGGGACTACACCAAGTTCACCTATGAACTTCCTTAGCCATATAGCTTCCTTTGCTGCTTCATGTGCAGCAATGTACTCTACTTCAGTTGTAGAATCCGCAATGGTGCTTTGCTTAGCCCTTTTCCAGCTTACTGCACCTCCGTTGAGGCAGAAGACAAACCCTGACTGTGATCTGAAATCATCTTTGTCGGTTTGGAAACTTGCGTCCGTATAGCCTTTAACAATTAATTCATCATCTCCACCATAGACCAGGAAGTCATCTTTGTGCCTTTTCAGGTACTTCAGAATATTCTTGGCAGCAATCCAATGTGCCTCTCCTGGGTCTGACTGGTATTTGCTCGTAGCGCTGAGTGCGTACGCAATATCCGGGCGTGTACATATCATAGCATACATAATTGAACTAATCAATGATGCATATGGAATCCCATTCATTCGTCTACTCTCATCAAGTGTTTTTGGGCACTGAGTCTTGCTTAGAGTCATTCCATGAGACATGGGTAGGTAGCCTCGCTTGGAGTCTGCCATCTTGAACCTATCAAGCACCTTATTGATATAAGTGCTTTGACTAAGTCCAATCATCTTTTTAGATCTATCTCTGTAAATCTTGATGCCCAATATGTACTGTGCTTCTCCTAGATCCTTCATCGAAAAACATTTCCCAAGCCAAATCTTGACAGAGTTCAACATAGGAATGTCATTTCCGATAAGTAATATGTCATCGACATATAATACTAGGAAATCAATTTTGCTCCCACTGACCTTCTTGTGTACACAAGATTCGTCTGCGTTCTTGATGAAACTAAAGTCACTGACTGCTTCATCAAAACGTATATTCCAGCTCCTTGATGCCTGCTTCAATCCGTAGATTGATTTCTTTAGCTTGCATACCTTTTTAGCATTCTTTGGATCCTCAAAACCTTCAGGCTGTGTCATAAACACAGTTTCTGTTAAAACGCCGTTTAAGAAAGCGGTTTTGACATCCATCTGCCATATTTCGTAATCGTAATATGCAGCGATTGCTAACATTATCCGAATAGACTTTAGCATTGCAACTGGTGAAAAGGTTTCATCGTAATCCACACCATGGACTTGCCTGTAACCTTTTGCAACCAATCTAGCTTTGAAAACTTCAAGTTTCCCATCCTTGTCCATTTTCAGTTTGAAAACCCATTTGCTTCCAATGGCTTGGTAGCCATCTTGCAAATCGACCAAATCCCATACTTGGTTTTCTGACATGGAGTCTAATTCAGATTGCATGGCTTCTTGCCATTGCTTGGATCTAGGGCTCGTCATAGCTTGTTTGTAAGTCGCAGGTTCATCACTTTTAAGTAATAGAACATCATAGCTCTCGTTTGTCAAAATACCTAAGTACCTTTCCGGTTGAGATCTATATCTCTGCGATCTACGCGGGGTTACATCTCTAGATTGACCATGATTCTCACCAGATACTTCTAAAGATCTCTGAGTTTCATCCTGAATGTCATCTTGAGCATTCTCTAGAGTTTGTTGTTCGACTCGAATTTCTTCGAGGTCTACTTTTCTCCCACTTGTCATTTTGAAAATGTGATTCTTTTCCAAAAAGATACCATCTCGAGCAACAAACACCTTGTTCTCAGATGTATTGTAGAAGTAATACCCCTTTGTTTCCTTTGGATAGCCCACAAGGATTTATTTGTCAGATTTTGGATGAAGTTTGTCTGAAATTAATCGCTTGACGTATACTTCACATCTCCAAATCTTAAGAAAAGACACTTTTGGAGGATTTCCAAACCATAACTCATATGGAGTCTTTTCAACAGCTTTAGACGGAGCTCTATTTATAGTGAGTGCAGCTGTATTTAGTGCATGTCCCCAAAATTCTATTGGAAGTTCGGCCTGACCCATCATTGACCTAACCATGTCTAGCAAGGTTCTGTTCCTCCGTTCCGACACACCGTTCCATTGTGGTGTTCCAGGAGGAGTCAATTCTGATAGAATTCCACATTCTTTCAGATGGTCATCAAATTCATAGCTCAGATATTCACCGCCTCTATCAGACCGCAGTGCTTTAATCTTCTTGCCTAATTGATTATCTACTTCACTCTGAAATTCCTTGAATTTGTCAAAGGATTCAGACTTATGCTTCATTAGGTAGACATAACCATATCTACTGAAGTCATCAGTGAAAGTGATAAAGTAGCTGAAACCACCCCTAGCATTTGTACTCATTGGTCCACATACATATGTATGGATTAAACCCAATAGTTTAGTTGCTCTTTCTCCAACTTTAGAGAAAGGTTGCTTTTTCATTTTGCCAAGTAAACATGATTCGCACTTACCATAATCCTCTAAGTCAAATGGTTCTAGAATTCCTTCCTTTTGAAGTCTTTCCATGCGTTTCAAGTTAATATGGCCTAATCGACAATGCCACAGATAGGTGAGATCTGAATCATCCTTTTTGGCCTTTTTGGTATTTATGTTATAAACTTGTTTGTCGTGATCTAATAAATAAAGTCCATTGACTAATCTAGCAGATCCATAAAACATCTCTTTAAAATAAAACGAACAACTATTGTGTTTTATTAAAAAGGAAAATCCCTTAGCATCTAAGCAAGAAACAGAAATGATGTTTTTAGTAAGACTTGGAACATGGAAACACTCTTCCAGTTCCAAAACTAGCCCAGAGGGCAACGACAAATAATAAGTTCCTACAGCTAATGCAGCAATCCGTGCTCCATTTCCCACTCGTAGATCGACTTCACCCTTGCTTAACTTTCTACTTCTTCTTAGTCCCTGTGGATTGGAACATAAGTGTGAGCCACAACCTGTATCTAATACCCAAGAAGTTGAATTAGCAAGTATACAGTCTATAACGAAAATACCTGAAGATGGAACGACTGTTCCGTTCTTCTGATCTTCCTTTAGCTTCAAGCAATCTCTCTTCCAATGCCCCTTCTTCTTGCAGTAGAAGCATTCAGATTCAGAAGTGGGTTGACTGACCTTCCTCTTTTCAGATTTGGCGCCAGCTGGTTGCTTAGTTTGGCTGGCCTTGTTGCCACCTTTCTTAGCATTCCTCTTCTTTCCAGATTTCTTGAACTTGCCCCCACGCACCATAAGCACATCTTGCTTATCACTTTTGAGCGTCTTTTCAGCGGTCTTCAGCATACCGTGAAGCTCAGTGAGCGTTTTGTCCAGACTATTCATATTGTAGTTCAGTTTGAACTGATCATACCCGCTATGAAGAGAATGGAGGATGGTGTCTACAGCCATTTCCTGAGAGAATTGCTGATCCAGCCGACTCATATTCTCAATGAGTCCAATCATTTTGAGAACATGTGGACTTACGGGCTCGCCTTTCTTTAAGTTTGGTCTCAAGAATTTGCCTATGAGTCTCGAATCTTTCGACTCGAGCCAGATCTTGGAACATGTTCTTTAACTCACTGATGATCGTGAAAGCATCTGAGTTGATGAACGTTTTCTGTAGATCTGCACTCATGGTTGCAAGATTAGACATTTCACATCCTTGTTGGCATCAATCCAACGATTGAGGGATGCCTGAGTGACCCCTTCGCCTGCGGCTTCGGGCATCGCCTCTTCCAGGACATACTCCTTTTCTTCCTGCATAAGAACTATTTGCAAGTTCCTTTGCCAGTCAAGGAAGTTTTTCCCGCTCAACTTCTCCTTTTCGAGAATTGATCGAATGTTGAATGAATTATTGTTTGCCATAATTAAAACTACAATTGAAAAGAATAAACAAATAAATAACCATTCACAGTTTCTCTTAATAAACTTAAATTCTGGCATACATGCATAATTCAATGTTTATTAAGCATTTTATTCAAGTTATGTGTTCCGGCAGATGTGAATAAAATGATTCCAAGACCCTAAAATCCATTGAAGAATTAAGCACATTATGTATTTAGACTCAATTCTAAAATCTTTTAGGAAAGCAAAAACCTTTTGCTAAAAGTCTAGAAACTACTCTTGGTTGATAGGTACGTCTAAGAACTTATTAGGTAAACCTATCGATTTTTCCACGACATAAAAGGACTCCTTACTTATATCGTTGAGTTTCACCAAAACTAACATGTACTCACAATTATTTGTGTACCTTACCCCTTTAGGACCAATAAGTAACACCTCGCTGAGCGAAAACTATTACTAGATTGATGTAAAGGATATCCAAGCAAGTGTTTATTTTGGCATGGCACCTTTTAACTCAATTTTTAAGTTTGGAACTTAAGGCTCTTACTATGTTGGTTAGATTTTAAGTGAACTAAAATCCTTAATCATGCAACATAATCAAGCTTTGATCTCATGCATATTTAAGACGTATTTAAAAGCAATAAATAACTTAAAACATGCATAAGATAAATGTGATCTAGTATGGCCCGACTTCATCTTGAAGCTTCAACTTCAAAGTCCGTCTCGAAAATAGTAACTTCGTCTTGAATTTCACCGTGGGAGGCGCCATTTTCTTCAAATAGGATAAGCTATAATTAAACTAATTACAACTATTTCATGGTACGCAGACCATATTTGAATTGAAAAACAATTTTGGTACTTTAGACCAATTACATTCAAATTAATGGTACGCAGACCATATTTTCTATCCTATTTGGGCCATACTAGTCACTTCATAACCTGCAAAACAGTACATATACAATATATACCATTCACCCATTCATTATCATGAATGGCCCACATAGCTGGTTAGTAAAACACGTTATGCATCACATAAATACTTGTAGCAATTAATTAAGGGCACCAATAATCTACCAATTATTCAGTCCTTATTAATTCTAATCAAGTTGTTTAACCTTAAAGGATTTGTAGACCTAATCAAGAGTTTATGACTAAAAATGCTCCCACTTAAACCAATAAATTCATATGCTTTACTAATTTTAAACATAAAAATGTATTTCTAGTCTAACCGGAAACATACAAATTTAATTAAAATTTAAAGCTCGTATAAATTTATAATCGATTCCATTAATTTAATTTATTTCAGTTTGAATTAAACGAATTTAAATTAATTCAAGATTTAATTTTAGTAAAATAATTAGTATAAATAAAATTTATAATAATTATAATATTCAAAATTAAATTCCAAGAAAACAATTTAAATTACGAATTTTTTAAAATTAATTAAAATCGTTTCCGAACTGAAAATCAAAAATTAAATTCAAAGCGCATCAATCGGGTCAAGACGAGGCCATGGGCTTGCGCCCATGCCCCGTCGAGTCCTCGAGGCAGCATCGCCCCACGAGTGATCGCACAGCAAGGCACGAGCAGCTGCCACGCGCAAACGCAGCAAGCCGAGCCACGCTTGCGCGCAGCATCGCTCGCTGCTTCGTAGCGCAGCAGCTGCTTGGCGAGGTTGGGCAAGGCAGCGCTCGTGCTACTGCTCGCTGCCCGCGCGAGCCTGCCTTCTCGCACGCCTTGCTTCATCGCCCATCCGCCCATGCATCATCACAGCACTTGACGCAAGGCAGGGCTGCTTCCTTGTGCTCGCGTGTTACTCGCCTTGCTCGCTGCATTCGTACCGCATGGGCGACGAGCTCCCTTGCTCGTCGTCGCATGCCCGCACTATACAACACCCCTTAAGGGTAACACGTAGCATCCATTGCTTTGTGCGTGCAAGTTTTATGAGCGAATTGCATAAAAATTAAAACTTTTATTTCCAAAATTAATGACAAATTAATAAATCATATTAATTTTATAATTTTAGGGCGAAAAATCAAAAATTTATTAATTAATTAATTTCCGATTAACATGGATTCAAATCTAGGTCATAAAAAATTAAAATTTAACTCAAATTAACAATTTTTATGGTGGTTTTTAATCATTGGTACCTAATTAAATTATTAATTAATTATGAAAATCAAATTAATTCTAAATTATTCGAATTTCAACAAATTAATCATAATTACAAATTAGGTTGTATAATTAACAAGGCTAGGCATTCAAACTTGTTAAACATATACTGTAGGTCAATAAAAAATTCAAGATTTATCAACAAGAATCGCAAATATTTAATTTAACATCTTAAATTTACAAACTTTTGCGTTCGAAAAACTAAAACCTCCGAAAAGTCAAAATTTTAGAATGCCTTTTACATGCGGAATTGACACAAAAATCACTCGATTTGGATGAGTAACGAAGAAACTGCCAAAAAACTGCGTACATATAATTAAATAAACGCAATTTGCAATTAATTAACAATTACGAAAATTAATCACCCCTTTTTAATTCCTTGCAAATTTGTAAAATTTAACCATGTTCATGCAACTTAGATTATGAAAATAATAAGAGGCTCGTGATACCACTGTTAGGTTATGATTCATATGACAAAACATAAATCATGCGGAAAAACCATAAAGCCAGGAAAGCATATTATTTACACATAATCATTTAGCATAGTTTAGATGCATACACTTTGTTGCGTGCCCTCCCTAGCTGCGCCCGAACCGAACAAGAACAAGTCTTTAGGACTCCAAGTGTCGTCCCTCCGTAGATAGTCCACAGCACGTCCGGATCCGCCTTAAGCTTGACCAACTAGAATCGCCCTTAAGGTTGCTTAGGAATTTCGGCTAATATGGTGCAAGTGTATGGCTGATTTTTCTTCAAAATCTTACCTTTAGAATACTTCAATTGTGTCTATAAATTATGACCTTAGGCACCTATTTATAGAGGTATGGAAAAGGAACTGGAATCCTATTAGGATACGAATTAATTAAACTAGAATCCTAATAAAACTCTTATTTAATTAATTTATCCTTTTAGGATTAGGAATTTAATCATATGTCGAAACCTGATAGCTTTAGGATTCGTATAGCACACAAACACACACACGCACGCACAGCAGCCCACGAGGGGCGCCATGTGCGCGCGCACAGCCCGCGAGCTCGCAGCCCACACGCTGCCGCAGCCTTGGCGCGCGCTGGGCCTGCCTTGCGGTGGGCCTGGCGCAGCCTTGGCCGGTGCGTTGTGGCGCGCTGGCTTGCTGGGCGATGGCCCGGCTTCGTGCTGGGCCTTCGTCTGGCAGGCCTCGTCCGATGCTAATTCGTACGATGCGCTTCCGATTAATTTCCCGATTCCGGAATTCATTTCCGATACGAACAATATTTAATATTTTCGATTCCGGAATTAATTTCCGTTTCGAACAAATATTTAATATTTCCGTTTCCGGAATTATTTTCCGATTCCGATAATATTTCCGATTAAGACAATATTTCCGTTTTCGGCAATATTTCCGATTCCGGCAATATTTCCATTTCCATCAATATTTTCCGATACATACGATGTTTCCGTTTCCGGCAACATCTACGACTTGGATAATATTTATATTTCAGATACGATCCATATTTCCGTTTCCGGCAATATCATCGTTTCCGGAGTATTCATTTCTTGCTTGTGACGATCTCAGCTCCCACTGAAACCAAGATCCGTCGATTCCGAATATCCATAGATGGAGTATTTAATGCCATTAAATACTTGATCCGTTTACGTACTATTTGTGTGACCCTACGAGTTCAGTCAAGAGTAAGCTGTGGATTAATATCATTAATTCCACTTGAACTGAAGCGGCCTCTAGCTAGGCATTCAGCTCACTTGATCTCACTGAATTATTAACTTGTTAATTAATACTGAACCGCATTTATTAGACTATATGCATACTTGGACCAAGGGCATTATTTCCTTCAAAATATTATGCAAATCATAATGCACTGAAGCTCATATGTAACAACCTATGTATCGCCAACTAAAATTCCACTTCCATTACCACTAGGATCATGCCATTCCTTACTCGTGCCAACTCAATCAGTCTCAAATTGAACTCAGACCATTCCCCTTTCTATCTAGATGATGAAGTTAGTTAGTCATACTGTGGATTTAGTGATTGTGGTTCTTACATTGTTATTAATTTCTATATAGTAAAAACTCAACCTACAAGCTACCATGCCCACCATGTTGTATGCCTTGTGGATCTAGAGATTGCGCCATGTTGTATTCCTTGTGGATGTTTAGGAAATAAGTCTGAAACTAACTTCTTCCCTATTTGGTTGTGTAAAGGATTAATTTTGGGTGAAATTAAGATGAAGAAGAAGGATGAAGGATGAAGGAGGGAGGAAAAACATAAGAAAACGAAAAAATATGTCCCACTAACGGAAAACTTAACGGTTTCCGTTAAGTGGTGGTAACTTTGAAGTTTTATGATTTTATAAGATGGTAATTTTTAAATAAAAGTTTATAAGGTGGTAAGTTTGAAAAAGTGAACTTTATAAGGTGGTAATTTTCGAAAAAATCCTTATATTTATTTTATAAAGTCGTGTGCTCAAAAACGATAGTTCTAATCCTTATTCGAGCAACCCATCATTGTATAAATTTTGTGTGTAACAAACATACACATGTATCTCATGATCTCTCATACTACTATTATAAGTTCTAATTATAGCACTACTCCATTATTTATCACACTTGTTGGATCATTATTGTGTTTCGGTTACTTTTAAAAGTATGCTCGTAACTATACCGATATGAATATAGTGTATTAGTAAATCGAGACCTAGCTCTACAAAACAATAGCTTTTTATCAATCACATGGCCCAGGCCAACAACCATTTTATGTTCCTTTTGAAAATAAGACATTTGGTAACTACCAAATGGTTAAACCACCAGCTTTGTCAATGTGAGTTTCCTACATCATAAATACTAGTGTTTATGCACGTGATGCAATATAATTGAATTTTTTGGAGACCTGATATGCTTGTAATTTGCATATCTTTAAGAGCATTAGAGACTCTATTATGTACATATTAGTGTATTTTAGGTGCATATGGATTTCATTTAGAGCAATCCATATTCTATTATCTTCATTTACTTGTTTTCTACGGAGATTTCCTCTATTAGGACAAGCTAAAGCGACAAGTTGGAATGTGGATGTCCCACCAATCCAACGTAGAGAAAAACCACAATCGTGAGGAGCAAGTGCAGCCTCTGAAGGAAATAATGTCCTTGGTCCAAATATGCATTCAATGCTAAGTCTAATTAATGCGGTTCAGTATTAATTAATTATACAAGTTAATAATTCAGTGAGATCAAGTGAACTGTATGCCTAGCTAGAGGTCGCTTCAGTTCCAGTGGAATTAATAATATTAATCCACAGCTTACTCTTGACTGAACCCGTAGGGTCACACAAATAGTACATGAACGGATCAAGTATTTAAGTGAATTAAATACTCCATTTATGGATATTCGGAATCGACGGATCTCGGTTCCAGTGGGAGCTGAAATCGTTAAAAGGCAAATTATGAATACTCCGGAAACGATGATATTGCCGGAAACGGAAATATGGATCGTATCGGAAATATAAATATTATCCAAGTCGTAGATGTTTCCGGAAACGGAAACATGGTACGTATAGGAAAATATTATCGGAAATGGAAATATTGCCGGAATCGGAAATATTGCCGGAAACGGAAATATTGTCGGAATCAGAAATATTATCGGAATCGAAAAATAATTCCGGAATCGGAAATATTAAATATTTGTTCGAAACGGAAATTAATTCCGGAATCGAAAATATTAAATATTGTTCGAATCAGAACTAAATTCCGGAATCGGAAAATTAATCAGAAGCGCGTCGTACGAAATGAACATCGGACGAGCTTGCTAGACGCAAGGCCCAGCACGAAGCCAGGCCTGCGCCTAGCAAATCCCGCGCACAGCAAGGCAGCAAGGCAGCCCGCAATGTAATTCCCCGTAAATTTATAAATTTTATTAATATATTTTAACGTATATTATTTATATTTAAATAGAATTTATGAATTTTAGTAATAAATATATAATTAACGTATGTTTATTTTATTTTAAGTACGTTCTAAATATTTAACGATTTTTGAACGTTATTATATTTATATATTTAATGCATATTTAATTCTATTTAAATATATTCTAAATATTATAACGGTTTGGGCAATCAAAAATAATTTTAGAATTTATGTTGAAAAGAATTTGAGTTACGAAAACACGTTTGAAATTAGAAAGCAATCTTAATCGATTTTAGATTCAAGTACTAAAACTAAATCCTAATCCTAGCCCAAGTAGTAAAGCCCAAGTTAAATAAACTACCAAGTAAACCCATAACCCTCTCCTTGTTTTTACTTCACGTAAAACTCAAATCCCAAACCCTCCTTATTCCTTCTCCTTCACGTGAACCAGCAAAACCCAAAACCCTGCTGCTCAGCCACCACCGACCGCCTCCCTCCACAACCGCGGGTGACCACCTGCGTGCTGCGCAACCACCAACCACAGAACCCTCACCGTCGCAACTCCCTCCCTTCCTCTCTTCCTCTTTCAATTCGCACGGAGTTATCCCTCCTCCTTTGCGTGCTTCTCTCACCACCACCGACAGCAATCCCAGCAGCCACCGAGCTTTCGACTGCCGGCGACCAATCACTCGACCACCGGTCGTCCTCCGTCGGTAACTTCCCTTTCCTTCTTCTTCGTTCTTTGCCTTTACCTTTCGTTCCTTTTCTCACTCGTTGCTCTGTGTTGTGAGAACCAGCAACCACCGAGGCTCACCACCAATCCCGCCGGCCACCTGCGCCGCCTGCCACCGCCGAGCAGTAGCACCGCAATTTCTCTGCTGACGCCGGCAGTCTCTCTCCTCCTCTCCTTTTGGTTATTTCTTAAACCCTAAGTTATTTAAATGTTTTAATTAAGTTTATTGATTTTTGTTTATGTTTCTTGAATTAAATTATTAATCTTTATAGTTAAATTATAACTTTCAGATTTGGTATTGATATTATAAATTAATTATTTTCAGTTTTGGTTGATTAATACATAAGTTAGGGTTTAAATTAGTTTAGTGATTTAATTCATGTTTATTGAATTTAAATTATAAGTTATTATGATTAAATTATATTTTCAGATTATATATTATGTTTAAATAATAAATTTAATTTTCAGATTATGCGATTGCATTGAAATAATGATTTTTAATTATTAAAGCATGAATTTTTAAGGTTTTAATAGTTTTAAAATCATGGTATGATGTTTATGAATTATTAAGGTTATCGTTTTTATGATTTTAAGCATATTAATTATGGTTTGGCGAAGTTTTAAACTATTTTATATTGCTGGAATTTTAAAAAGAGATGCTTTATTGGAGTTTATGATAATTGGTGATCATTAGTGTAGTAATCACTATGTTAGGAGGCTTAGTAGCTAAGTGTTGTCATTAGGGAACGTTCTAAATATGTTTATGATGTATTTAGAGTACTTTAGTATTGCTGTAAATTGTTGGATATTGATTGGGGAATTTTATTGGTTGTTTTTAGGCGGAGAATTCTTTGTAGGCGACTTTGAATTCGTTAAAGTAGCCTATCAGTTTGTTTACACAAGGTACGTACATACCTGTGTGCTTGAAATGTGTGTGATTTGTTGAAACCATGTTGAAATTGTTGATGAACTTAGTTATGTTGAAAGTGCATGTTTAATATTGTTGGATGGACATGTTGATCATATATATTTCGTTATGAGAATTATAACATATTAGTATGGATTATTGATGCAAGCATGTTAGTTGGGAACTTTATTTTATATACATTGATTCAGATCGATTGATCGTTGTTCCCTTTTAGTTTTCACTACTTTATGAGGGCCGAGGACCTTGTTTAGTAAGTTGAAACCTTATGCCCATATAGAGGGTTGATCGGTATTAAAGGAAAGGTTGGATAAATTGGAATGAGTCTTGATTGATGCCTTTGTGATCACTTACTTAATTCCAAGATAAAAACAGTTGTGAACAAATGTGGATTGCATGCCTTATGTGATTGTTGAGTCATAACAGAGTCTCAAATTGTAAATCATGTAAAGTGAAACTGAGTAGCAATAGCTTTAGACCGTGCACGTCTAAAGTGACGGACAAACAGGAGTTGGGGTTCATGGTGGTAGCCCATGGCCTTTTCTGGGACCGGATTGATCACCGTATTCTATTTTTATTCAAATGTTCCTCGATATCGCAGGTCTCTGAGGTTATGGAGTCGTGCCCGTACCTCGTCTTCCTTAGTGAAGACTGCCGGACGGACAACTCGGTCCATTGTCTATTTCAACTAAAAGTCTAGCCTAGTCTAGTTTGGTCAAGTATGGTCGTCAAACTATCATGTTTTGTCTGCCCTTGTTTGTGTTCCTTAGTATCATGTTAGGGTTGTTCGTTTAATAGAATCATGTTAGGATTATTATTAATTTAGTATGTAGTACTCAGCTTTGCTGATTACGTGCTTTTTCTTGTGCATGTTGATCATGGCTATGCCTTATTGATCCTGTGATGACCCAATCTTTGGTGAGCAGTCTCTAAGGATCAATAAACATTGTCCATATGCAGGTTTGAAGATGTTGCATCATTGGGATCGGGAATAGATAGCTTGTATTTAGTTTTGATTTGCTAAGTTGACTTGGGTTTGTTTAATTGGACTTTAAACTTGTCGTACTATTTATATTTCCTTATTTTCTTTGGTTGATTTTTGGGACTAAACCTGTAATCGATTATTTATAAACCTAAATTTAGTTTTATGTTTTCCGCTGCAAAATTCTGAATAAGTCGTTACATTTTCACACGGGCGATAATGCCTTGATAATTCTCTACGTTTTATATTAAAAGGTTATTTTAGAAAAGAGAGAATTGTCGGGGTGTTACACGCAAGCATCGCAAGTCCCAGCCAAGCAAAGCGCAAGGCCAGGCCCAGCGCTGCTGGGACGAGCACTCCGCGCGCGCGCGCGCCTCGCGCCCCTCGTGGGCTGTGCGTGTGCGTTGAGTTCGTGCATGCATGGAATCCTTAAGCGATTAGGATTAGATTAAAGATTAATTTCCTAAAACTACTAGAGTTAGTTGTTGAAATAAACATTAACTTAATAGTTTTATTTAGTATCTAATTCTAATAAGATTAGATTGATTGAATCCTAGTAGGTTTCTAGTTCCGATAATCCTACCCTATAAATAGGTGATGGCATTCACAATTTATAATCAATCAATTCAAGTATTCATATAGTTTTAAGGTTAAAACTAAAGTTAATAATTTGCCACAAATTATATTCGAATAACTTAAAACCTTAGGTTGAATTCTAGTTAATTAAATGTAAGGCGGATCCGAGCGTGCTGTGTACTATCTACGGAGGGACGACACTTGGAGTCCTAAACTTGTTCTTGTTCGGTTCGGGAGCAGTTAGGGAGGGCACGCTACATAAGTATGTATCCTAAATTATGCTAATTGTTATGTGGCAATTAATTTGGATTCCTGGCTTTATGGTTTTTCCGCATGAAATATATATGCTTTATATTCGTCATAACCTAACAGTGGTATCACGAGCCTCTAATTAATTCCATAATAAATTATAGTTTACATGGTTAAATTTTATAAATTTGCAATGAATTAAAGGGGTGATTAATTTCGTTTTTTGTAATTAATTGCAAATTCGTGCGATTATTTAATTATATGTTCGCAGAATTTTTGGCAGTTTAGTCAATAATGGTTGAAATCGTATAACTTTATCAGCAAGTTGTGTGTCAGACCGCCTGAAGGCCACGCGCCTGTCAGACGGCCCCTTTTCCCACACGCGCATGCGCTCACGCGCATAATAAAACCCTTCTCATTTCTCTCTCCTCCTCGTTTCTGCTCTCTCTCCCCTCTCGTCGCTCATCTCCTCCCATCGTCTCTCCCCTCTCTCCTACTGATGCAATCCTCTCTCTCCTCTCCTCGCTCTTCTCTCTCGCCGGAGACGACCATTACCATGTCGGCAATTTCCAAGGAGCTCCATCCTAGCTGCCTTGAGGTTTTTAGGTTTTTAGGTTTTCGATTTTGTTTTTAGATTTCAGTTGATGTGGATTTGATTTTGTTTTTAGGTTTTCAGTTTTGTTTTTAAATTTCAGTCGGTGATCTCGACGGAAGAATCAACGGCGGTGGCGGCTGAGTGGCGAAGGACGGAGGAGAGACGTGGGGAGCAGTGGTGGTGGTTCGCATCCTCGCAAAGTTGCGCTGGTGGTCGATGATGTTGTTAATGGCCTCCTCCCAAAGTTGTGCGGTTGTGGCTGGTTCACGACACCGGTTATGGTATCAGCGCTGATGTTTGTTCAGTACGGGGTGGTGTTAGCTTGCTGTGGTGGGATTCTCGAGGCCGCGCTGTGGTGTTAGCTTGCTGTGATTTTGTTTTTAGCTTTGTATTTTCTTCGTTTACCTGCTTTTTTTGTTGATAAAGAGGGCAAAGCCCCAATTTCTTTTATCTAGTTGGTGTTTTAATTTCGATTTAGTTATCAATTCAATTAGTTAAAAAATATATTGTTTTAGTTATAGTTTTGTTATATTTAGTTATGAAATGAAACGCTTTATTTATATTTTTTTACACTTAAGTCATTTGAATTAGTTATACTAAATCAAATTTATTCTTAACTAAATCAAATTTATTCTTAACTAAACCTAAGAAAATCATAACTAAATTTTCTAAAATCCATTGCTTAACTATTTGGTTTCATTACTTAATTAATTAGATTCAGATCTTAACTAATTGGATTCATTGGTTAACTAATTGGTTACATTGGTTAATTAATTGAATATCATGTTTAACTAATTAAATTAATTGGTTACATTGCTTTAACTAATTGGTTTCATTGCTCAACTTTAACTAATTGAATGAAGGTTCCATTGCCTTCAACTAAGATGTAATTAAATACAACAAAAGCTCAACTAAAATGCCTCAAATGAAGCTAAAACAAATTATTCTTCACTAAAACAAATCAAATCTTAATTAAATCGAAATTATTCTTAACTAACACATATTTAATCTTAACTAAAACAAACTCAGAAACTATAAACTAAAACTCCTAAAACTAAAAAAATCTTAACTAAAACACATAAAATCATAACTAAAACTCTTAAAATCTTAACTAAAATTCCTAAAAGTTTAACTAAAACTGAAAAACACGTAACTATAATTCAGTGCTTAACTAATTGGTTTCATTGCTTAACTATTCGGTTCAATTGCTTAACTAATTAGTTCGATTGCTTAACTAATTAATTTCAATGCTTAACTAATTGGTTTCATTGCTTAACTAATTGGTTCAAATGCTTAACTAATTAGTGCGATTGCCTAACTAATTAATTCAAATGCTTAACTAATGGGTTTCATTGCTTAACTAATTGGTTCAAATGCTTAACTAATTGAATTTCAACGCTTAACTAATTAGTTACAATGCTTAACTAATTGATTTCATTGCTTAACTAATTGGTTCCAATGCTTTACTAATTGGTTCTAAGACTTAACTAATTGAATTTTAGGCTTAACTATTTGGTTTCATTGCTTTAACTAATTCATTCTATTGCTTAACCAATTGGTTATGTTGCTTAACTAATTGGATTTTCGACTTAACTAATTGGTTTCATTGCTTAACTATTCGGTTCGATTGTGTAATCCCCCGTAAATTTATAAATTTTATTAATATATTTTAACGTATATTATTTATATTTAAATAGAATTTATGAATTTTAAGTAATAAATACATAATTAACATATATTTATTTTATTTTAAGTACGTTCTAAATATTTAACGATTTTGAACTTTATTATATTTATATATTTAATGTATATTTAATTTTATTTAAATATATTCTAAATATTTTAACGGTTTGTGCAATCAAGAATAATTTTAGAATTTTATGTTGAAAATAATTTGAATTAGGAAAACTCGTGGAATTCGGAAAAACAATCCTATTCGTTTTTTGGCTCAAACACTAAAACCCATATCCTAATCCTAGCCCACATGGGAAAAGCCCAAAATAAAAACCTATACCTCCCCTTTTCTATTTCACATAAAACCAAAAACACAACTCCTATCCCTTTGCTATTTCACGTGAATTTCAAACACCCCAAAACCCTTCTCTTCACACTGCCGTTTTTCTCTCCTCTTCCTTCACGTCGTGACTCAGCCACCTGCGACCACTCCCGTCTCCGGACCTGCACCGCCGGTAACCTCTCTTCTCTCGTCGTCCTTCTTTTTTTTCTCCCCTCGTGTTTCCTTTCTTTTTCTCCTTCGTTTTACTCTCTTTAATTGTGATTCTGTTTGTTTTTGCTCCTTCCTCCGTCATCCCACCACCTCAAACCAGCGCCGCCGTGGCCGCCGACCACGACCGTCGCACTAGCTGTCGCGTCGCTGCAGTCAGGTCGCGCTTTGCTTCTCCTCCTCTTTGTTTACTCCTTGCGCAAGCCAGGCCCAACCACCAGCAACCACCCGTGCCGGCACCTGACCCGACCAGCGCCACCTCCGCTAGCCGCCGCTGTCCCCGCCGTGCCCTAGTCACCGCCGGCCAGCACTCCTCCTCTCCTTTTGGTTATTTCTTAAACCCTAAGTTATTTAAATCTTTTAATTAAGTTTATTAATTTGAAATTATGTTTCTTGAAATTAAATTATTAATCTTTATAGCTAAATTATAATTTGCATATTTGGTGTTGATGTTATTAATTAATTATTTTCAGTTTTGGTTGATTAATATATAAGTTAGGGTTTTAATTAGTTTAGTGATTTAATTCATGTTTATTGAATGTAAATTATAAGTTATTATGATTAAATTATATTTTCAGATTATATACTATGTTTAAATAAAAAATTTAATTTTCAGATTATGTAAGTGAATTGAAATAAGGAATTTAATTATTAAAGCATGGATTTTTAAGGTTTTAATATTCTAAAATCATAATAGAATTATTATATATTATTAAAGCTATTATTTTTTTATGATTTTAAGAACGTTGAATATGTCTTGTGGACGTTTGAAATTATTTTATATTGCTGGAAATTTTAAAAGGGATGTTTTATTGGAGTTTAGAACGTTTTGGGATCATTAGTTTAATAGTTATTATGCTTGGAGGTTATTTAGTTAAGTTTCGATATTTGGGATGGTTCAAAATATGTTTAGGGTGTATTTAGAGTACTTTAGTATTGCTGTAAATTGTTGGATATTGATTGGGGAATGTTAATGGTTGTTTTTAGGCGGAGAATTCTCTTTAGGCAACTTTTGAAAGTGTTAAAGTGACGTATCAGTTTGTTTACACAAGGTACGTACATACCTGCGTGCTTGGAATGTGTGTGATTTGTTGAAACTATATATGTTGAAATTGTTGATGAACTTGGTTGTGTTGGAATCGCATGTTTAATATTGTTGGATGGACATGTTGAACATATGTTTCGTTATGAGAATTATAACATGTTAGTATGGATGATTGATACAGACATGTTGGTTGGGAACACTAGATTATTTTATATATATTGATTCAGATCGATTGATCGTTGTTCCCTTTTAGCTTTTTACTACTTTATGAGGGCCGTGGACCTTGTTTTGTAAGTTGGAACCTTATACCCATATAGAGGGATTGATCAGTATTAAAGGAAAGGTTGAATTTAATTGGAATTAGTCTTGATTGATACCTTTGTGATCACTTTACTTAATTCCAAGATAAAAAAAAAATTGTGAACAATTGTTGATTGTATGACTTATGTGATTGTTGATTCATAACAGAGTTTTAATATGTAAATCATGTAAAGTGAAACTGAATAGCAATAGCTTTAGACTGTGCACGTCTGAAGTGACGGACAAACAGGAGTTGAGGTTCATGGTGGTAGCCCATAGCCTTTTCTCGGACCGGATTGATCACCGTGTTCTATTTTATTTAAAAGTCCCTCTATATCGCAGGTCATTGGGGTTTACGGAGTCGCACCCGTACCTCGTCTTCCTTAGTGAAGAAGTTTCTAGCTAGAAAACTCGGTCCATTGACTATCTCAATTAAAATAATATTGTTATTATAAAAGTCTAGTCCAGTCTAGCCTAGTCTTGTCAAGTGTGGTCCTCAAATTAACATGTTTGGTCTGCCCTTATTTACGTTCATTAGTATCATGTTAGGATTGTTCGCTTAATAGTATCATGTTAGGATTATTATTGTTTTAGTATGTAATACTCAGCTTTGCTTATTACGTGCTTTGTTTGTGTGTGTTGATCATGGCTATGCCTTATTGATCCTGTGATGACCCATCTATGGTGAGAAGTCTCTAAGGATCAATAAGCGTTGCCCAGCTACAGGTTTGAAGATGATGCATCATTGGGATCGGGATTAGAGAGCTTGTATTTAGTTTTGTTTTGCTAAGTGACTTGGTTTGTTAATTTGGACTTTAAATTTGCCGTACTATTTATATTTCCTTATTTTCGTTGGTTGGTTTTTGGGATTAAACCTGTAATCGATTATTTATAAACCTAAAGTTAGTTTTATGTTTTCCGCTGCAAAATTCTGAATACGCCGTTACGTTTTCACACGGGCGATAATGCCTTGATAATTCTCTACGTTTTATATAAAAAGGTTATTTTAGAAAAGAGAGAATTGTCGGGGTGTTACAGATTGCTTAACTAATTAGTTCGATTGCTTAACTAATTGGTTTCATTGTTAAACAATTGGTTCAAATGCTTAACTAATTAGTTCGATTGCCTAACTAATTTATTCCAATGCTTAACTAATTAGTTTCATTGCTTAACTAATTGGTTCAAATGCTTAACTAATTAGTTCGATTGCCTAACTAATTAATTCCAATGCTTAACTAATTGGTTTCATTGCTTAACTAATTGGTTCAAATGCTTAACTAATTGAATTTAAACGCTTAACTAATTGATTTCATTGCTTAACTAATTGGTTCCAATGCTTTACTAATTAGTTCCAAGACTAAACTAATTGAATTTTAGGCTTAACTATTTGGTTTCATTGCTTTAACTAATTCATTCTATTGCTTAACCAATTGGTTATGTTGCTTAACTAATTGGATTTCTGACTTAACTAATTAGATTTCTTTGCTTAACTAATTGGTTTCATTGCTTAACTATTCGGTTCGATTGCTTAACTAATTAGTTCGATTGCTTAACTAATTGGTTTCATTGCTTAACTAATTGGTTCAAATGCTTAACTAATTAGTTGGATTGCCTAACTAATTAATTCCAATGCTTAACTAATTAGTTTCATTGCTTAACTAATTGGTTCAAATTCTTAACTAATTAGTTCGATTGCCTAACTAATTAATTCCAATGCTTAACTAATTGGTTTCATTGCTTAACTAATTGGTTCAAATGCTTAACTAATTGAATTTCAACGCTTAACTAATTAGTTACAGTGCTTAACTAATTGATTTCATTGCTTACCTAATTGGTTCCAATGCTTTACTAATTAGTTCCAAGACTTAACTAATTGAATTTTAGGCTTAACTATTTGGTTTCATTGCTTTAACTAATTCATTCTATTGCTTAACCAATTGGTTCTGTTGCTTAACTAATTGGATTTCCGACTTAACTAATTAGATTTCTTTGCATAACTAATTGGTTTCATTGCTTAACTATTCGGTTCGATTGCTTAACTAATTAGTTCGATTGCTTAACTAATTAATTCCAGTACTTAACTAATTGGTTTCATTGCTTAACTAATTGGTTCTAATGCTTAACTAATTAGTTCGATTGCCTAACTAATTAATTCCAATGCTTAACTAATTGGTTTCATTGCTTAACTAATTGGTTCAAATGCTTAACTAATTGAATGTCAACGCTTAACTAATTAGTTACAGTGCTTAACTAATTGATTTCATTGCTTAACTAATTGGTTCCAATGCTTTACTAATTAGTTCTAAGACTTAACTAATTGAATTTTAGGCTTAACTATTTGGTTTCATTGCTTTAACTAATTCATTCTATTGCTTGACCAATTGGTTCTGTTACTTAACTAAGAATAAAATTCTTAACTAAACTCAACTAAAACAAATTTAACCTTAACTAAAAAGAAATTATTCTTAACTAAAACAAAGTTACACTTAACTAAAACAGCATAAAGTTTAATCATCACATTGGCTAGGCAAATCCTCATTAAATGCTGGTGAAACAAGAAAAATTCGCTTGGAATTGTCATCATTTGTATACAAAAGTTGAGCTTTCGCTGATGAAGCACTTCCTACTGATCTTCCCAATAGGTAGTTTCATTTACATGTATCATTAAGCCACAACATGCATTGCAACTTTTACTGCAATATTACATTTCAAATCGTATAGGATTTTTGCAACATTCTAGAGGGATGGTAGTTAAGGATTCCAGCCACCCGCATGGCCTAAAGTTGTTGATTGAGGATTACCCCTTTGCAGTTGAGACATGAGTGAATGATTATTGCTGGTTCTACTATCCAACAGACAGCCTAGTAGAAATTGATCCTGAACTTCAATCTTGGTGGAATAAGATCTGAAATGTGGGGGCATGGTGATAAAAAAAGATGAAACATGGTGGCTAGAAATGAAAACCAGGCATGCTCTTACAAGTACATGCACCACCATCATATGGGTAGCTTCTGCCTTGCATGCTGCTGTCAACTTTGGGCAGTATCCTTATGCAGGATACCTCCCAAACCGCCCTACTGTAAGTAGGCGCTTCATGCCTCAGCCATGCTGCAATCCAAAATACGTTTAGCTTGAGTCTGATCCCGAGAAAGCCTTCTTGAAAACATAACAGCTCAACTTGAGACACTCCTTGGTGTTTCCTTGATTGAAATATTATCGTGTCACTCCATAGACGAGGTTTAACTTCAGATGCTGAACCACTAGCTGCATTCCAGAGATTTCAAAAGAATTTGTTGGATATTAAAAAGAATATCACAGAAAGGAAAAATTTATGAAAATGAAATCAGGAGGTTCACATTGTTTTCTTAACAAAAAGGACAACATCATCCAACTCCAAGTGAACAATGACCTGCAGATTTATGCTAGGCCTACCAATTATAGTCTAAAGCATTACAAAATTACAATCATTAATGTTTTTTCTCAATGTAAAATCCAAACAGATAAGTCTGGAATAAAACTCACAAGCATAAACAATGCAATCAGTTTATTCTATATGCTTAATGATCAGGACAACAACATAATAAACCAGCAAGAATAACAACATTACTGAAGCAGCAACGTAACAACGCCAAAACCAGTCAAACATAATGAGCAAAATTCACAAATTAAGCACCTCACTCACTCGCACCGTAATCATAATAAGCTGTTGCGAAATAACATCTGAACTCAAAATTCAATCACACTCGATAGACAGTCCAAATCGCATAAACTTTAAAATAAAAAACCTAACTAAATGAAGGAGGAGATACGAAAGGAGAGATGGAAGAATTACCTCAAGCCACCACCAACAACGACGAATGTGACCACCATATATAAGCAGCGAATCAGAGCCACCGGTGCAGCCGCCGCAAGAGCGGTTCCTAATTCTGCCGTCACCGGTTGCTCCTCTGATCTACAAAACGCCGTCATCTCTTCATCTCTAGAGGAGCGAGAAAAGAGAGAGTACCGGAGATGGTATAGATCGTGACGGAGATGAGGAGGAGAAAGAGGCCAGAAGTTGTCGGGCGACATGGAAGAAGGAGAGAGAAAGTTGTGTTTGAGGTGAGAGAGAAAGAAATGTAGCTGTTATACGCGACCCGGTAAGCAATTTTTTCGACCCGCAAAAATAGAATTGACCCGCGCCACACCCATGGGTGGGCGGTCAGACAGGTCAGTCGGTCGTTTTAAAAAATTTGTATAATTTTATAGTGAATTTCGCATGTAAATGGCGTTTTAAAATTTTTACTAAAATCAAAGATTTGATGCCAAACCCAGAATTCCCAAATTCGAAGCCTAACTATGACTTTTCGCAGGTTTTAGTTTTTCGAACGCAAAATTTGTAATTTTTAAGATGTTAAATTAAATATTTGCTATTCTTGTTTGTAAATCTTGAATCTATGATTGACCTACTGTATATGTTTAACAATTTTAATGCCTAAGCTTGTTAGTTATACAACCTAATTTATAATTGTAATTAATTTGTTGAAATTCGAATAATTTAGATTTTGATTTGATTTTCATAATTAATTGACAATTTAATTAGGAATCCATGATTAAAAACCACCATAAAATTTGTTAAATTTGGAAATTTTTAAAATTTTATGACCTAGATTTGAATCCGTGAAAATAAACTTGATCGGAAATTAATTTGAATAATAAATTTTCGATTTTTCGCCCTAAATTTATGAAATTAATATGATTTATTAATTCATCTATAAATTTAAATTAAAAAGTTTTGAATTTTATAAAAATCGCTCACGAATCTTGCACGCACAAAGCAATGGACGCTAAGTGTTACCCTTAAGGGGTGTTGTATAGTGCGGGCATGCGACGACGAGCAAGGGTGCTCGTCGCCCATGCGGTACGTATGCAGTGAGCAAACGTGTGGCACGAGAGATCAAGGAAGTAGCCCTGCCTTGCGTCGAGTGCTGCGACGTGCATGGGCGGATGGGGCGAGAGGCAAGGCACCAAGAAAGCAGGCCGCAACGCGGGCAGCAAGGAAGCCTCGCCCAGCGAGCGCTGCCTCGCCACAAGCAGCGAGCTGCTGCTGCGCGTAGGCGTGGCTCGGCTTGCTGCGTCTACGCGTGGCTACTCGTGCCTTGCTGTGCGATCAGTCGAGTGGGGTGATGCTGCCTCGTGGACTCGACGGGGCATGGGCGCAAGCCCATGGCCTCGTCTTGACCAGATTGATTCGTTTTAATTTAATTTTGATTTTCAGTTGGAAAAACGATTTAAATTAAATTTAAAATTCGTAATTTTATTTTTTCTCGGAATTTAATTATGAATAATTTAATTATTATAAATTTTATTTATACTAATTATTTTACTAAAATAACCTTGATTAAATTTAAATTAATTAATTTAATAAACTGAAAATAAATTAAAGGATTCAAATAATAATTTATATGAGCTTTAAATTTTAATTAAATTTGTATGTTTCCGGTTAGACTAGGAAATACAATTTTATGTTTAAAATTAGTAAAGCATGTAAATTACTTGGTTTAAGTGGGAGCGTTTTAGTCATAAACTCTTGATTAGGTCTACATTCCTTTAAGGTTAAAACAACTTGATTAGAATTAATAAGGATTGAATAATTGGTAGATTATTGGAACCCTTGATTAATTGATGCAAATATTTATGTGATGCATAATATGTTCTACTAACCAGCTATGTGGGCCATTCATTGATAAATGAATGGGTGAATGGTATATTATAAATGTACTGTTTTGCAGGTTATGGAAAGTGACTAGTATGGCCCAAATAGGATAGAAAATATGGTCTGCGTACCATTAATTTGAATGTAATATTGGTCTAAAGTACCAAAGTTTTATTGCTTTAAATATGGTCTGTGTACCATCAAATAGTTGCAATTAGTTTAAATTATAGCTTATCCTATTTGGTGAAAATGGCGCCTCCCATGGTGAAATTCAAGACGGAGTTTCCAATCCATTTTCAAGACGGAGTTTGAAGTTGAAGCTTCAAGATGAAGTCGGGCCATACTAGATCACAATTATATCTTATGCATGCATTAAGTTATTTATTGGTTTAAATATGTCTTAACTATGCATGAGATTATGGCTTAATTATGTTGCATGATTAAGGATTTTAGTTCACTTAAAATCTAACCAACATCGTAAGAGCCTTATGTTCCAAACTTTAAAAATTGAGTTAAAAGGTGCCATGCCAAAATAACACTTACTTGGATAACCTTTAGGTAGTGTTTGGTAACTGGATTTCATTTGAAAATTTTTAATTCTAATATGGGAATTGAAATGCTGAAATTTAATTCCAAATCAAGTGTTTGGCAAACTCCAATAATTTCAATTCCATAATTTCAATTCCAGTATAGTGTTTGTGAAATAAGTGATATTTTAAATCATAATTACCAATAAATTATTTTTCCCCCTTAAAAAGTAAAAAAAATGTAGTACTGTAGTATAATTTACATAATTATTCGTATCATTGAATCCCCAAAGTTACATTAAAAACACTAACAAAAAAAGAGAGAGAGAAAACGTGCAGGTGAAATTATGGAAAGGGATCGACTATTCGGCATACACAAAATGCAATTGAAGATTATCAATTGAACCTTAAATTCAGTCATCAAGATTACCAATTGGAGATTTCTGCATACCAAAGGTTATGAATTGGAACATCAAAGTAGACCCGATTTGATTATAGAAGAATTTGATATAAATTATTTACAAATCCTAAAAATGATATCATTGATGATGAGTAATGGCGGCCAGATTCATGGCGGAGGAGTATTTACAAATAATTTTTGACGTAGGTTTCGCATGCGAAGACCTCTTTTCATTCGCATTGTGAACACGTTAAGTGCAAGTAATCGCTACTTTCAACAGCATCCAGATGCAACGATGCGACTGGGTGCTTCAGCTCTTCAAAAATGCACAGCGGCAATAAGGATGTTAGCCTATGGTTGACCAAGTTGATGAGTATCTAAAGCTTGGTGCAACCACATCTAGAGAATGTCTTACACAATTTGTTGATGGTGTGATTGCTCTCTTTTCCATTGACTACCTTCGTAAACCAACACCCGAAGATGTCCAACGTCTTCTTAGAGAAGGGGAGGAAAGAGGTTTTCCTGGCATGTTGGGGAGCATCGATTGCATGCATTAGGTGTGGAAAAATTGTCCAGCTAGGTGGAAAGGTATGTACCAAGGTAGATATAAAACAGCGACTGTGATCTTAGAAGCTATTGCTTCAAGGGATTTATGGATCTGGCATGCTTTCTTCGGGACACCAGGGTCGTGCAATGACATAAACGTACTTCGATCAACGTTCCCCGATTTTCGATGATATTATGAACAACCGAGCTCCACATGTTCGGTTCACCGTGAATGGAAATACTTACAAGAAGGGGTATTATCTCACTGATGGGATTTATCCAAAATGGTCCACCTTTGTGGATGTCATTACTGCCCCGCAAACTGCTAAGCAAAGGTTGTTCACTGAATGCCAAGAGAGTGCTAGAAAAGATGTTGAGCGTGCCTTTGTTGTGCTACAAGCTCGATTTGCAATAATTAGGAAACCTGCTTTGGCATGGAACGTTGATATGCTATGGAAAATCATGATGGTATGTATCATCATGCACATGATTGTTGAATATGAGTGTGATACGTATTTGAATTATAAAGATCCACGCGAGTTTGCCTTAGAACAACCTGAAAATATGGCAGGATCATTAACCGAAAACGCTACAACATTCACTGTTACACCCGGGCATTATGATCCACAAAATTTCCGTAGATTGATGGATACAAGACAAGAGGTTCGTGATAGAACAACTCATTTCTCATTGAAAAACGACTTGGTTGAACATTTATGGGGGAGGTCCAGGAGATCGTCTGCGAAGTAGATTTTTAAAGTAATATGTATTTTAGTCGCTTAATTGCTTTCATGTTTTTCGTTATTTTAGTAATTAATGTACTACCGTGTTATTCTAGTAATTAATGTACTACCGTCTTAATAAGTAATTAATGATCCGTTATGTAATACAAATTTCATTTATAATATAATTTATTTAAAGGTTAGATATAGATTTATTTTATCAATAGTAATGGAAAAATAGGCTAAATTATTTTTTAAACACTTGCCATTATCATTATTCCTAAATTAAATATTTTTAATAAGAAAGATAATATATGGTGGGGTATGTAAAAGTAGGAGAGAGGAAACAAGAGAGGATCCTCTTTGATGTGTGGAAAAAAATAGAAATAGGAAGAGGGAGAGGAAGGAGATAGTGGGAAATGATGTGGAAAAAAGATAATATGATGTGTCAAAAGAAGAGAGAGTAAAAGAGAGGATATATATCTCCTCTCTAATAATCTTGCTCTTACTTGCATATCCTTCTCGATCTCTTGTACTTCGTACTATATTTATGAATAACCCTTGATCCTAAGACATTTATACATTTACCGATTACGAAGTACAAGTATATTAAAATACACATCACCCATGTGTACTCAATCTATACTAATATATTAAAAGGCGTTACGAAAAAAGTCTACATGTCACGTATAACTCTCATGTTTACGCCATGTCACCCACTGACTAAGATAATGTGATGCCGTGGACAACTAAAAATCAATACATGTAAGAAGGTTCGAACACAAGACCTCAAGTTTGGAGATTAAATCTCATTACCATCTTAACCAACCACTAATTGTTGTTTATCCATACACATTAACTTATAAATACATGTAACACGAAGTCTAAAACAACTAAATATTTAGGTTACCTTTTATTTCTGCATATATCTAATATGGTGTTATTATTTCGAAACACTTAGTTGTATTAGAAAATAAATTAAAAGAATCGTGAGACGGTCTAATTGAAAAATTATTTGGCATGATAAATGACGTAGTGTGCATGTGTAGTAGATGAACTTAATGATCTTTTCAATTTTATGGACTACATGTATTTTGGTCAAATATTAAGATGAAGAAGAATCTCGAATTTTAGTTATTTGAAATAAAAAGTAACAACCAGAGCAATCGCTAACTGCTGTACCCGGGTATAGCCAGCTCTGGCTGTACCCCAAAAACGACGCGCTCATATTGTTTGTTCATTCTTGTCGACTGTTTGTTCTTTTTTATTATACTGTTTGTTCATTCTTATTGTACTGTTTGTTCTTTTTTTTTTTGTACTGTTTGTTCTTTCTTGTTGTTACTGTTTGTTCTTTCTTGTTGTACTGTTTGTTCTTTCATGTTGTTTTTTAAATTCATCATCAAATTTTCATAATTGTTGTATTTTTTGTTCTTTCTTCTTGAATTTTATGTTCTTTTTTATATTGTTTGTTCTTTCTTGTTTATTTGTTTGTTTATAATAATCATATGGTTAATGTTCATAATTAAACTCTTCATTAATCTTTTATTCTTTCTTTTTGTATTGTTTGTTCTTTCTTGTTGTACTGTTTGTTCTTTCTTGTTGTTTTTTAAATTCATTCATCAAACTTATTGCACGTTGTATTGTTTGTTCTTTCATGTTGGCTTTAAAATTCATCATAAAATTGTTCATAATTATTGTATTGTTTGTTCTTTTTTCTGGAATTTTATGTTCTTTTTTATATTATTTGCTCTTTTTTGTTGAATTATTTGTTCTTTCTTGTTTATTTGTTTGTTCATAATAATTATCTGCTTTATTGTTTGTTCTTTCTTGTTTATTGTTTGTTCTTTCTTGTTGTATTGTTTGTTCTTTCATGTTGACTTTAAAATTCATCATAAAATTGTTCATAATTGTTGTATTGTTTGTTCTTTTTTCTGGAATTTTATGTTCTTTTTTATATTGTTTGTTCTTTTTTGTTGAATTATTTGTTCTTTCTTGTTTATTTGTTTGTTCACAATAAATATATGGTTAATGTTCATAATGAAATTGTTCACTTCATTGGTCTTTTATGTTTTTACAAGCGCCTATATTGTTTATTTCCAAATAAATAAATAAATGTTCATTTCCAAAATAGTAAATGTTCATTCCAAATAAATAAATAAATGTTCATTTCCGTAATAGTAAATGTTCATTTTTGTAGTTTATTTCCAAATAAATAAATAAATATTCATTTCCAAAATAGTAAATGTTTATTCCAAATAAATAAATAAATGTTCATTTCCGAAATAGTAAATGTTTATTTTTGTACCAGTATATTAATGTTCATTTCAAACAACACAAAACGACATCATTTTGGATGAGGGTACAGCCAGCTTTGGTTGTACCCGGGTATAGCCAAAAATTTGCGCTTCTCAAGTTCTCGATCTCTTGCATTGATGAATAACCAGTGATCCATTGAGTAAATAGAGGGTGATTAACAAAATGTTAAATTAATTTGATTGATTTCAATACTCCTTATGAAGATATGGTTTTTGATAAAAACTCGACTGGTTTTTCCAAGCAAGTAACATTATATCGATACTAGAAATTCCAATTCCTTGGATACACCATTAATGTTGCATATACCCATATAGGCACGCAGGATTTTAAAATAATCAGCAAGGATTTTGCAAGCAGTCAAATTGCAACATAAATCGTATGCCATCATGTAACTCCTAGCCTTGATTAATTGATAACAAAATAACAAATGTAACACAATGGTTGAAATGTTAGAAACTGGGAATTTTCATTAATATGAACAAACTGTTCATTAAGCATACATCCAAGATTACACCAGTTAAATCGAACAACTAAAACGCTAATCACACATCAAATTTACTAAATTCTACTAACATATTTTCCGCAAAAACCTACTAATATTATCCAGTAAATTCTTCAAACACCTAAATCAGAAACCCTAAAATTCCTGAGATACGCTTCCCTTTTCACTCTTGTCGCCCTTAGGTTTATTCTTGGGAAGCAACACAGAGTGAATCTTGGGTAGAACACCTCCGCTTGCGATTGTCACTGATCCTAGAAGTTTGCCCAATTCTTCATCGTTCCTAATAGCCAATTGAATGTGCCTTGGTATGATTCTAGTCTTCTTGTTGTCTCTTGCTGCATTTCCAGCTAATTCCAGAACCTGATAATCACCAATTTCTAATCAGCTTCAAACTCAATCATTCAAATTTTAACAATAGTCACTGTAAATTCAAACCAAATATCTTCATATTAATGAATCAAACAAATGAAGTCCTCTGAATTTTACGTTTTATTCAAAAAAAATCAGATTCACAACATAAACAACCTCTCAATGTAGATTCCAATTACAATCACCATTCGTCGTTATTACATGCTAAAGCACCCGCAAATTTTTAAAAAAAAAAAAAAAAAAAAGCCTCAGAAATCACTTCAAATCCGAATTTAATTGGGAAAAAAATCAAACAAAAAATTGTCAGACAAATTGGAAGTGGAGAACAAATTTAGTGCTGATTCAAGACCAGATTAAAATCTGAACCTTCAAACAGACAAATCATTGACAAAACAAACCTAATTTCTATCTTGAATTCAAATTAAACATCTCCGTTTCGTTACTAATTGCAAAACATCATACCAAATTACTCGAATCAACATTTCATCAAAAAAATTGTCAAAATATAGAAAGAGGAGAGCGAAAATGATACCTCAGCGGCGAGATACTCGAGAACAGCAGAGAGGTAGACAGGGGATCCAGAACCGACCCTCTGGGCATACCGACCCTTCTTCAAGAAACGAGCAATGCGACCGACCGGAAACTGAAGCCCAGCCTTGGAGGAGCGAGACACCGACTTTACACCACTCTTTCGCTGGCCTCTGCCGCCGACGCTCTTGGTTGTTACTCCGTCTTTGCCGGCCATTTGGTGGTGGTTGATTTTACAGGTAGAATTTGGAGGAAGAACACTATGAGAGAGAAATGGAATGCGAAGATATTGTGAATGAGTGAGTAAATGCAGAAAGGGGGATTCGGAATTTATAGGGTAGAAGTTCGATGATTCTATTGGTTGGTTTGGGTATACACGGATTGCCAACGTGGAGGTTGGGAAGTGCGGAAATTTGAGTTGCCCGCCAAGTCTTTTGGTTTTTCAAAATTGAAATGTTTCGGCTTTTTTCATTTGTTGGTAGAATCAAACGCTTCTGAGTTGTAGCTCATTGACATCAAGGAGAAAAATGTTTAAGGATATGTTTTGTTCGTTTTATTTTGAGTTATTTTAGACAAAATAAGTTTTGAAAAAATAGTCACATACAACTATTTTATTTCACATAAATTAAGTTAAAATAGGTTCAGATAATATATAAATTCATATATGGAGTAATATAATTAGATCATACTACGTTCAAAATAAGTCGAATATAAAGAGTCTAATAATGTCATTTATATTAAGGAAGTTAAGTTTAAAAAATTCGGCCATTTAACTCACCGGTGGTTAATCCAAAATTTTGATCCATTGAGATAAATTTTTGTTTTTATTTTACAATATCAATATCATAAATAAATAAAACAAAAGGTGGCAAATTGGCAATTGTGGAATTAACTTCATGAATTTGGAAAGGGGATTTTTATTCGACGCCCTGTTCCGTTAATAACGCCCTAATTTATTACGTGAAAGTACGATTCTGCCCTCCCTTATCACCCTTCCCCTTCTCTGCTCTTTCCCTCCCTCCCTCCCTCCCTCCCTTCCTCCTGTCAGCACCCCTCCATCAACGTCGCCGCCATCACAGTAACATCACAATATTCTCGCCGCCCATCGCAAACCCGACCGGAGTGGCCTCATAAAACCCCCCTCTTGCTCGCAAGCCCATATCGCCGCCGCCGGAGCAAACCCATATCGCCGGAGTTGAAGACCCTGTTTCGCGGCGACGTTGAAGACCCTGTTTCGCGGCGGAGTTGAAATATAATCCGGAGCAAACGCATAGTGTTTCGCGGCGGTTTCCAACCCCTGTTTCGACGGCCACGGCTCCGGTTGTCGCCAGTGAAGGTGTAAACGTCAATGGGCTCCAAAGAGAAGACCCACATCGACGCCGTTGTCTCCTCCATTACCGTCGGCGTTTAAGGTAATTGAATTATTATTTTTAATTTTATTGTGATTGGTGGCGCACACCATTTGCGTGGCCAGCCATGTCAGTCGCGCACAGCCTGTGCGCGGCTGACATGGATGGTGGCGCAAATGGTGTGCGCGGGGGAAGAGAAGCAGTTTGAATTTAATTTTTTTTATTTTATTTTATTTATTATTGTTGTATTATTGCTGATGTTTAATTTAATTTAATTTAATTTAATTTATTTTTGAATTTTTTTTTTGTATTATTTTATTTTCTATTTTAATTTAGATTATTCAATATAATATTTTAGTTGATTATAATTTATTATAAAAAGTTTCTCGCCGAAATTTCAGTTTTCCGGCAAAAATCTGGGAGCCAGCTTGGTGGGGGAGGGGGGGTTGAGAGAGAGGTGAGGGAAAGGTGAGGTGAGAAAGGTAAAAAAAAAATGAAAGGGAGGGATAAGTTTTTAAAAGGGTAGTTGTGTACTTTCGCTATGAATAGTAGGGCGATTTTAGCGTGGCGGGCGTCGAATAGCGATACACATTTGGAAAAGGGGGCGACGTGGTTATGTGAACGTATAATGGCCTGTTTGGGAACTAGAATAAATTCAGAATTTTGCTCAGTTACCTTGTTTGGTAGTATATAGAATTTGGAATTGGTTTTGGGCCAAATCCAACGCTTTCAAAAAATAAGGCTTACGTAAATAATTTGAAAACCGAAATGAAATGTGGTCATTTCAAATCCATTTAATACCCTCTCCCCCACTCATAGAGTCGCAATAATCATTTCTTCTTCTTCTCTTCACTTTCTCTATCCTCAACTTTTCATTAATGATGGTCGTTTGAAGTTCCTCACTGGTAGCATGTTGAGGTTGTCAACCTTCTTCTAAAACGTCGTAGCTCTTTCTATCTCCTCATTATTATCTTCACACTAATTACTCAAATAGCTCAAAACTTTATATCTCATTCTCTCTCCTCCCAATACCTACTTCCTCCACTGCCACCAATAAGGTTTCACCACATGTATGAATCAAACTGTTCTTCCGTATTATATTCATTTGAGTTCACGGAGAGAGAAATATAGAGGAACGGAGAGAAGATCATAATTATATAGTATCCGAAGTTGTGTCATTGCCAATTATTTATCCTTGATATTAGACTAGGTTGAGAGCGAATGAATTAGGTTGCAAGGGGATCCCATTCGCGATCGTCTTTGTAGGTGAAGCTCCTGAGAAACTCTCCCAAAAAATGGTGAATTCTTCTTCAATTGAGAAAGGAATTGTCCTTGATACGTCTAGATTCAGATCTTAGGACTTGATTACTACGAATTATTAGCGAGATTTATATAGTTAGAGTTTTATTTTCCCCATATTTTGACCTATGATTTTTCGCAGGCGCCCCAAAATAGGCTTCGGATGTAATTGCTTTTTTCTTTTTCTTTATATTTCGTTACGGATTTTTTGTCATTTAACACCTTCAAAAATCAACTTTTGTAATTAAACATTAAAATTATATTTAAACACCTTAAAAAATGTAAAATGTAGAATTCAACACCAGTTAACGGTTTTCGTAAGGAAAAACTGGGGTGGGGCCCATACTTTCATATATTTATCCAACTTTAACCTATCTTCCACGATTTAGTTTCCCGCTTCTTCTTTCTTCTCTTCACCTGCTCCCCGACGTATGTACTGCTCCTGCTTATCATTAAATTCTCACAAAAATTAATTTTCCTTTCCTATTACAAAGCAAAATTCAAAGATTACCTTTTTCTATTTGTGGAAATTTAACTTCAAAATCATTGAAGTCGGTGGACCAACAAGTAAAGATGGCCATGGGCCGTGCCGGGTCGGGCTTCGTGTCGAGCCCGCGGGCCCATAGTCATTTCAGGCACGGCCCAGGCACGGTGTTAGCGGGTGGGGTCGGGTCGGGGCAATTTAGGGAATTCATCGGCCCAGGCACGGCACGAGCCCGCGGGCCAAGCGGGTCGGGTCGGGTCGTGCCCGTGCCCGTGCCTAAGTCCGTGTGCCTAGTTCGTGCCTAAGCCCACGTGCCTAGTTCGTGCCTAAGCCCACGTGCCTGCTTCGTGCCTAAGCCCACGTGCCTAACCCAGTACCAAAATAGGCTAGGTGATTAGTGATTATGATGTACGAAGATTGTTACCGTTGGAGTTGATAAGATAAATAAAATTGGCAGTCTTTATCAAAAAACATGCATCCTCACAAATTATTGGACCCTTTTTTATATAATGTTCAAAAGAAGAGGAATCTAAAAGAATTTACCTTAAACTATAATAAGTTGGCTTTGCTTGTGCGCCAGTGGGAGTATAGATGTTTCATCAGCATTATACAATGCATTTTGATTATAATTATATGTTTATAGTTTTGTAATCTAATTAAGTTGTCTCTCTTGGTTGTAATCATCCACAATTCCACATAGACTATGAAAATGAAGCCAAGGAATTATGTAAACAAAGGATGCTAATTCTTTTATTTTTTTGTAACGTACTTTGTATCTAAAGTGACTTTTTACTATTGAATAATACCTCATGCTTTTTTATTAAATATTTCGAATATTCATGGTACACCATGTCACCATCTAAAGACTAAAGTTCTAAACTTAGCGGTAACTATTTGGAGGAACATTAACCGAGAATTACATTCATAGTTCTTCATGACTTAAACACTAAACGATAATACATCACATTTTATTATGCATACATTAATCGAGAATTACATTCATAGTTCTTCATTACTTAAACACTTATTATAGATGTCCATCACTTGTTCATATCCATATTCCTGATCATCTTCACCATCTTCACCATCTTCATCATCTTGTTCTTCGTTGCCTTCTAATTCAGATGCCAGTGATTGGACCGATGCGGTTGTTGCAGTTGCATCATCTGAATCAGCATCACATTCTTCACGATCTTGCATTCTTTTATCAGCATCTAACCAATCTTTGAAGCAAACACACATCTCAAGAGTATCCGGCCTTAATCTAGTTCTTCTGTCATCCAAAACACGACCAGATGCACTAAAAGCTCGTTCGGAAGCAACAGATGAAACTTGAACAGCAAAAATGTCTCGTGCCATGGCTGATAAAATAGGGAACTGTTTGCATTGCTTATGCCACCAATCAAGCAAGTCTAGATCATTCATGGTTTCTTCACTTTCACCTCGCATAAAATCATAATTTAAAAACATTTGAAATTCAGACATGTCAGATGAAGTAGTAGTACGTACTTTCTTAGACTTGCCTTTGCTAAGACCAAGTAAAGTAGAACCTTTTGAAAATACATTAGATATTAATTTACCACTACCGGAGTCCTTACTTGTTCTAATAGGAGCATTGCGAGTTTCACCAAAACGATTATCATACCAACTATAAAGTTGAAAAAAAGAATCACTTAAATTTTTTTGTAACTCTCAAAGTCAATAGGAAGGCCTAAAAATTGGATATAAAGTTCAATGTAAGAACAAGTTGTTTCAAATTTTTGCCTTGGATCCAAAAATGAAGCAAATATGAAAACTAGTGGAATAGTATCATAATACTTTTTAAATTTGTTTTCCATTTTTGGAAGATAACTTTGGCATTGTTCGTCATCACGAAATTTGCTAAAAAGTTGTGCAATTAAAGCCCCATTAACAATAAATGTATGAGTAGTTGGAGTATAAACTGTAGAAAATAATTTGTTGAATCACAAAACAAATGTAAAAATTCCATAAGTCTTTCACATTGCTCCCAGTCAGACTCCAACAATGCTAAATTAGGACATCGAGAATTAAAAAACTCGGTAATTGGTTGCTTATATTCCACTGCAAACTTAAGCAATTCATATGATGAATTCCACCTATTCATAACATCAACTGGAATTTTTCTTACCGCTAGACATCGGCTTTTGAGATGATGCTTCCATTCTTGCTTTCTCATACCAGACATGTTAATAAAATTGCATGCTTCTCTTACCTTGGTGTAATACGGATTATTTTCCTTAAGACCATCTTGTACACTTAAGTTTAAAATATGGCATGCACATCGAACATGTAAAGTAGTTCCATCCAAAACTACGTCTAAAAGATTTTGGGAAATCATCCTGGCACATGAAGTCATAGTGGAAGCATTATCAAAAGTCATAGATAAAATCTTATTTTTAAGACCATACTCTTCAATACAACTCATGATCAAATGAGCTATGTTAACTGCATTGTGAGGATATTCTAATGCTCTAAAACCGACAATACGTTTTTGCATCATCCAATCTTGATTTATCCAATGCACAGTCACACACAAATAATGCAAAGCACTTACTCCAGAATCCCAAAGATCGGCGGTAATAGAAACTTTACCATCAAAGTTAGACAGCTCAGAAATAATTTCATGTTTATATGAAGTATATTGTCGCATATCACTTGCTTTTGCTTTTTTTCTAGACACTTTACGGTGTTGTGGTTGGAGTGCAGACTTAATATACTCATTAAAATTATCATTCTCAGCAAAGAGAAATGGTTTTTCATCTTGAATAAGCATTTTTGACAAAGCATCCTTATCCCTCTCATAGTTATAGTGAAAATACCCTAATCCAGACGGGTGGAATTGAGTTAGTTTAGGCTGGGTATCGTCGGGATCTCTACTGGGACATCTTTTTATATGTCTCCCTAAGTGTCCGGTTCCATTAGCAGATTTCGCTGATAATATACCTCCACATGCCTTGCATTTAGCTTTAGTACGACAACGACTAAGTTTAAAATATGGCCAAACACCACTCTTCCTAGATTCTCTAGTCATCTCTTCATCATTAAGACATAAGTCTAGTTGGTTGACATTTTGTGGAATCTGACTAGAGCCGGCAAATTGATTATCGAAAGAGAATGTGGACATGGTGTAGGAAGGTGCAATTTGGGGGGGAAGTACCACTTCCACCTGCATCCATTGTAGTAGTGAAAGGTGGTGGATTAGGAAAATTATAATTGCCATAATTGGGGGTCGGATTAAAACCCGGTGGATAAGATTGCCATGGAAAATCTTGTTGATTTTGCGGGTTAGTATATTGAGGATTCGGGACCCATGACGGGGGCATCATTTGATTGGGAATTTGACTAGACTCAGGAGGTTGTTTTTTACTATTAACTTTAGATTTCTTAGAAGGCTTTGAACCACCTGCCATTATAATTATATTTAACTAATAATCAACAAGAGACTATTAAATTACTAGAGATTAACAAACAACAAAGGTCATGCATGTACACAAAGTCACATATAAATAGTTAACAAACAATAAAGTCATGTCTTAAATATTTTATGTTTATAAACAACTACTAAACAGATTATTGTTACTTAATTTTAATAGTTAAAAAGCTAATAAACAAGATGTGTTAGATCTTACTTAACGATAGAATGATCGATTCGGAGAATTCCCAGTTGCTTAGCCTCCAAATCTCCAATGCTCCAAGCCTTTGAATCTCCAATACCAAATTACTAACCTATTATTTTTATAATTTCTACAACAAAAAAGATTTAAACATCTATTAAATTATAGTTTAATAATTTAGGAGTAATATATGAATAAGTTGAGAGTGAGAGTGATATTGAAAACTGAAGTGAGAGTATTTGTGAAATAATATAGCAAATTTATAATAAAAGCCTAGGTGATTACCGTTGTTTTTGAGCCGTTGGAGTTGATAATTGAAAGTCTGAATTCACTGTTGATAATTTCGGTGGATGAACAGATAAACTGATGAAGCCTTCATTTGAGCCGTTGGAGTTTGCTGTTTTTGGAAGATGAAATGATAGATTTATATAGCAAACGATGCATGCTAGCATACATACATGATAAATTGATGAACAAACTTTACTTTGTCAGACAATGTTAGAATTTCTTTACTTTACTTTACTTTTCTTACTTTACTTGACAATGTTGGAACAAATTGATAAAGTGAAAGCATCTTTTGCTTTCTTTAACCACAAAAGACAAGGTTGAAGTGTTGGACTACTTTGGAAGTATTAACATGCATGATAATTGATAAAGTGAAGAATCTTTTGACTCCCACATGCATGATAAAGCTCTTCAATACAATACAAGATAACATGCAAAATTGGCAATCAAGATAACATGCATGATAAAGTCGTGCTTTTATCGGGCTTTAGGCCCGGGGGCCGGGATTACGGGCCGGGCTTACCGTGCCAGCCCACGGGCTAAAACGTGCCTCTGTGGGCCAATTTTCGGGCCATGGGCCGGGTCATGCCTGATCGCAAAAAAACAAGGCCCAGGCACGGCACGTGGCACGGCACAAACAGTAGCAGGTCGGGTCGGGCTTGGATCGTGTCCGTGTCGGGCCGGGTTTTCCTCGGGCCGGGCCGTGTCGGGCTTCGAGCCAGCCCGACCCACAACCATCTTTACCAACAAGGTATGGAGGCATCGTCATCTCCATCAATGAGGGGACCATAGATTTTATGTTTTCTAACTAGGGAAGGTACTTCATTGAACTTTTGCATCTTTTTGGTCAGTAAATATTAAAACTAATTGTCCTATTGATGTTAATGTTTGTCAGCTTTATGGAGAGTCCTTAAACCCTATATTATGATAATTGGGGGAATGTGTATGTGGTTGGTACCTTAATAATAATTTAGGTTAGCAGTGATTTGGATGATTAATAATTGGTTAATTAATCTCTTAATTTATTTTCGATTATTCATGGTTGTTGTTAAACTAGGGTTGTTTTACACTGTCTGACATAGGATTCATCATTGAATATGATTTATTTGAGTGCTTTTACTTTGATTATTGAACCCTTTCTTGCTTTATTTATGGTTTTCAACAAGATGGAAAGTGAAGAACATGATTGTATTGATATTCTGATTAGGTTAGGTTGGTTGGTTTAAACCTAGAAAATTCAAGAACGAGAAGTTAATTATGTATGATGGTGGGTGGTATTATTGGAAAAAGAAAGCTAAAATTTCAGGTATGTGTTTTCAATATCTTAGGGAAGCCGTTATTCACGGGTTTGTGAAGTATAATGTATGTGTGCCTAGGAAGTATAACATTTGATATAAGCAAAAGGGGAGGACTTTTACTACTGCCCAGAGGGAGGTAGTAAAGGGGGCTATAATGTAGGGGTTGTTAGAGACAACAAATAAAGAGGGACATCTTGAATTATACTGCACTAGTGAGACTGACCCTTCACCATTAAAAGTACTACCACCACATACGCAAACAAAACAGAAAAACCTTACCCAAAATAAGCGAAAACAACCCATGGAACATAGGACGAGCCCTAGATTCAGTCCATCCATTATTCCACCACGGAGGACACTTGACACACATTTTTCTTCATTGTAATGCTAAGTTTAACAAAGTACAACGGTCCACTAAAAAAGTACAACTGAATGTTATAAAAAGAAAATAAAGTTTTGTAAAACCAAGAATAAAAATAAGGAAACAAAGTTTAATTATGAGATCAATTATGTAAAGCGTAAACAAGGGAAACGAACTCACGATGGGTGTTCCTTTGGTTTATTAAGGTTTTGTATTTTTGGCGATCAAATAATAAGAAGGATTTGATTCAGTTTTATAATGGACATATATGACAATAGAAGATTTCGGACAGCGGGTAGCTCTTTTGCCTTGGATAAATAAAAAAAATCCTTGGCAAAATCCGTACCCTTGCGATTTATTGTCTTCGATTGACAGTATACTCCATGGTTGAGTCGCGACAAATAGTCACATGCCGCGGTATACCTGCGGACCTAACTAACGGGAAATGATAAATCCAATGAAGAATTTCACTTCTTCAATTCCAAGGAATTCAACTTTTAAAAAATGTGGATTTCCTTGGAAGAAGTAAAATTTTCCTTGGATTTATCACTTCCCCTAACTAACTTCTTCATGCAATTTTAGTATGTCTAAGAATTACACGCTTTGCATTATTATCAACACAAATCACTCATAGGTACAAATGTATTATGCAATCCTTTACAAATTTTATCCATAAAAAAATTTCTTCATAGATAATAAAAAAAGTTAAGTGAAACATGTTAAAAGTTACCAAAAGTTACCCGATGTATGATAAATTTATTTTACACCGTGTGCACGCAAGAGACCTTTTGTTTCGAATTTATGAAAGAATGTTACATTTGATACAAGCTAGGGAATACATGACCATGTTATTTTAGACTGAGTACATGAATCTAAACGAGATTTATTATTGGAATTGAAAAAACTAAATTGAATTAGGCTTTATCACCATTTTTGTGTGTGCGAGTAAGCCACAAATCAATTCAAATTACAAATGAGGGAGGATTCAAATCTGTAATGGTATAATTATTTATTGTATACGAGCTCTAGCCTTAGTTCTTGTTTGAAAAAATTAGCGGTAGCGGATAGCGGTGTATATTAGCGGGTAACGGTTAGCTGTCAAAGTAGCGGGTAACTAATATGAGTGTTTGGTAAAAGTAGCGGTTGATATTGTAGAATAAAAAAAAGCTAGAATATTGTTTAAAACTTACTATAAATTTGTCAAAAGCTAACCATTGTCTTATAAGCTACTAATTTTAACGTTTGACAAAAGCTCTCCAACCGCTAACCGCTACTTAAGCCGCTACCTTGCTAAACACTTACAAATTTTACAAGTAGTGTCTTGAATAGTTCAAAACGCTACCCGCTAGGCCGCTACCTCAAAAACTACCGCCGAACACGCCCTAAAGCTACTAACTTTAACATTTGACAAAAGCTACCCAACCACTACTTCTACCGCTAAAGGCTACCTAAACCGCTACTTTGGCAAAGACTCACAAATTTTACAAAGAACATCTTAAATTGGGCAAAAAGCTACCCGCTATCTCAAAAGCTACCGCCAAACACACCCTTAACCATTAAGTCAAGGTGGCTTTGGTATAATATTTGCAATTATTATAACAAGTAAAGGTTTTTAGAAACATATTAGGGGATGTAGCTCAAATGGTAGAGCGCCCGCTTTGCATGCGGGAGGTACAGGGTTCGATACCCTGCATCTCCATTTTTCCTCTTCCTCATGTCTTTTTCCCCATCCTTTCTAAACTACCAAAACGGATAATGCAAATTCCCGCCAAAGCTGCCTTAGTGCCTGCCATAAACTAGGGTTTCCAATTTTCTTCAATTTTCCCCAAAAATGGCAGTTCCCCTCTTCAATCTCGCACCCAATCTCACAGTATCCAGGCTATGCTTCGGTAATTCTTCCCCAAATCCACTTTCAATTTTCATCAAATTCCCTAATTTTGAATTTCAGTTGAATTTGGTGGTCTTTTCACAGGAACGATGACTTTCGGTGAACAAAATACGCTTCAGGAATCCTTTTGCCTTCTTGATAAAGCCTTTGATTCTGGCATCAACTTCTTCGATTCTGCCGAAATGTATGCCCTAAAGCTGCTGATTTTGTTATTTAGTATACTTCATCTGCTTGGGAATTTTTGTTTCAGTTTGTTCTGTATTAATTTGTGAAGGTATCCGGTGCCGCAGCGTGCGGAGACCCATGGAAGGAGTGAACAATACTTGGGCCGATGGATTAAAGACCGAAAAATTCCGAGGGATCGTCTTATTTTGGCTACTAAGGTTCACTTCTATGCTTTCTTACATTATTGTGAATTGTTTTTGCATAAAAATCAAAGATACTGTGAACTTTTTTGCATAATTGTCTTGATTATTGCTCAAAAACATGAAAAGTAAAATGAATTGATTATTTTGGGACAACCAAAATGGATGCGCGGCCTTGTTGAGAGACGAAGGGAGTAATATGAAGTTTAGCTACAATCAGTTATTTAGCTATGAAGTTTGTTGCTATCTTGGCCTCCATGTCGCAATGGTTGGAATCCAAGTCATCCATCTTCGTTGCATTAGTAACTGCATCAGAGATGATGTTTGGAGTTTCGAAATGGATTTGCCAACTCTGATTGATAGCTCTAATGATGCACACATTATCCTCTTCATTAAGCTACTTTTTGTTAATGAGAATACTAGTTGCAATAACTCCCTCTCTAGGGAAAAGTAGCCACCAAGAATTCACATTCATTAAAAAAAAGTGGTACTTTAAAACAAGCCTGAAATGCTTTCCTGGTATTGTTGTAGACGTTTACTTTACTTTATATCATGGATTACTCACCTCTCTATTATATATCCTCTTATGGTGGGTGTCTCACATGTTACGTTTCTCTTGGACCTTGAATTGTTAAAACGACACCTGATTTTGGAAAGAATTATGATTTTGATTGACATACACCAAGGAGAATAAGGGAATGATGTGTTTCTTGGTATTCTGAAAAAATGGTGATCTGTTACAAAAGATAGGGAACAATACAAGTTAGAAAATGTGCTCCGTGTTCTTATACCATGAATATGTTCTTAGAACTTAGGAAAGGGTAACAATGGCAGGCTTATGCTATGCCAATCAGACTAACATTAGCTGCACTAAATCCCTCTCTAGGAGCTAGGCTTCAACCACCAAAATGTTGCTTGTTTGCTTTGAAGCCATTCAAAATAACCTTTTAGTCTTTTCTTCTTCATCTCTAATCGCAATACCTATTGATGACATGCCATTTTGAAGCTTTGATCCATAAGTTAAGCTTATAGAAATTGTCAGGAGGGAGTTCTCTTGTAATTTCTCTAGTGATTTAGAAATTTCTTGAATTAGACTTGGACCTTCTCTGACATGAGAAGGTTTGTCTATTTTTAAATGCCTTTTCCATTAAAAAATAATTAAAATCAATCTTTGTTAGGGAATAGGGATAGAGACTCTCATTGTTAGAGTTAGTCATCAGATAAATACTGTACTTCCAAAGTTTTAATCCTTTTCTTTTACGGTTTTACCCACCAGTATTCTTAACCCAATCTTTATAGCAGTCTTTATTAGGGTGAATCACATCACTGGAGATATTGACATATTGTCAAAATCTGCTAAAAGTAACAGATCTTTGGTTTAGTGGCATTTAAAAGTAGGTGAAAGTGCTTTTTTAATTTTTCATCATGATGATTGCAAAACACACATTACTATTCTGCTTCACATTAATCTTTCTTTTCAAAGGCCATCACTACACACCTTCCAAAGAGAATTAATCTTCGGCAGAATTTGCAGTTTCCAAATCATATCAGGAACTTTATCAAACTAATCCCTATGTCCCAAATTACTTGCACCATTTTGACTTAATGCACTCTTTACACAAATCACTTTGACCGTATTTTATTTCTAGTATGTGAAAAAAAATGTTAGTATGTAATATATTGTTGGCTTCATCTTAATATACATCTTCAAAATATTAACATTTCATAAGTTTTTCTAATACATAGTTAAAGATATTGGTGGTCAAAGTTGTGCATTAGCAAGCGTGTCCAGTCAAACCCGGGCAAATAATTTGGGACAGAGGGAGTTATATTACATGTTTCTCCCTAGAATAAAATGTTCATTGGTTTTTCGAATATCAGTTGTTTTGTTCTTTGGATTTAGTATACTCCTTTTCTGCAGGTTGCTGGGCCTTCTGGCCAGATGACTTGGATTCGAGGAGGGCCGGAGTGTTTGGATGCTAAGAATATAGAAGAAGCCATAGATAACAGGTACATCCATGCGTTCACATTTTCCCTTTGTTCTTATCGCCAGTGGTCTATGTTAAATTGCATATCTTTCGTTATTTCTTTCATGTTATGTATTCTGCTCTAACATATGTTCTTAATAACATTGCACAGCCTATTACGCCTGCAAACAGATTATATTGATCTCTATCAAATTCACTGGCCTGACCGGTTTGTATGTTGTCTTCTTTGTCCTCTCTATCGTAATTGGCGGCATAATGCATTTCTAGGTACCTCAGTGACATTACTTTCATTTGCATGCAGTAATTACTTATATCTTATTCCTTTTATAGGTATGTTCCCATGTTCGGAGAAATTGAATATGATCCCAGAAGACAATACTTTTCTACCCCTATCGAGGAGCAGCTTCATGCACTCACCAAAGCTGTTGATGCTGGCAAGGTAGAGAGTGTAATTTAAGCTCTTTGTCAAACTTCTAGCAGCATCACTTGCGCAGCTTACATGTTAGTGGTGTTTTCTTGGTTGTAGGTCAGATATATTGGGCTCAGTAATGAAACACCATATGGTGTGATGAAGTTCCTACAAGTTGCGGGCATAATTGATGGCTGTTCAAAAATTATCTCCTTGCAGGTTCCATTCCACTCCCTCAGAAAAAAGAAAAAAAAGAAAAAAAGGCCTTGATCCTTGTCTGACTGTGTTCTGCTTCAGGCTCCCTCTTTTCTCTTATTCAAATCAAGATATCTGAGTGGTCATGCCCATGGAATTAAAACTCGGCCGTTCCGTTACGTAACAGCCGTTCTGTAACCTATTTTGGATTTGCCGTTCCGCAAAAACCCGTTACGTTATGGTTTGACAAAAATCACGTCTTTCTCTCCGCGTCGTCCGTTACATAACGACGACTCGCCGCGTTAGACGCTTTTTTCTCCGTTGCACCGTTCTTTTACATAAATTCATCAAAAATATTTTTTTAATTAGTTATGTAGTTTATAAAACATGATATTTCGAGTGCTTATTTGTTCACATAATATAATACTCACTCGTATTATGATAGATTTGGTTATATTGTGTTGATATAATACTTTTTAGACTAAAAATGTAATGATTAGGCTTCGATATGTTATGTGGTTTTTTTCAAAAAATTCACACTGCGTTAGCCGCGATCCGTTCTATTCTTCCGTTACAAGCGGTTTCCGCGACAACATGACCGTTACCGCGAACGCGACCGCATCCACTTTTTTTTTCTATCTCTCCCCTTCTTTAATAAATAACAAAAGTAGGAAACAAAAGAATGTTAAGCAAGATTTGGTGTTATCCAGTCTCATCTGCTGCTCTAAAACTGTGGAAGATGTGTCCTAACAGTAAATCTTGGTCTACCAGAATTCATACAGCTTGCTCTGCCGCACCTTTGATTCTGCATTGGCCGAGTGCTGTCATCATGAGAGGTATCCTATCTTGGGTGTATTCTGTGCTTGTGAAGTAGACATTCTTGATGGTTAAGACTAAAAATGTTAATCCATTTGAAACTGCTGTCATGTCTGATTGATGTTTTTATGATAAAAGAAATTGGAAGAATTTTGTAGCAAGTGGTAGGGGATGTGAATATGTGAGTATTTTTGGATTAGTTACTGTAAGCATTTTAATCTTTTTGCCTAGTTTTTATAATGTCTACTGTTTGAGCAAGTGCCGTCCATAAAACCCCCCTCTTTAAAGCTTCAGCTTCATATTGTTTTGGTGCAATTTTTCTCTCAACCTTGATTGTTAAGTTATCATTTATATTATTAGGTTGCTACTTCTTCATGGTTGCTGTTTAAATGCTTCAATCCAATTAATCATGGACTTTTTCCTGTTCAACCCATGGCAGAATCTTCTTGTTAGCCTACAGTCCTTTAGCTATGGGCATACTGTCCGGTAAATACTTTGGAGGCGATGGAGGTCCTGCAGATGCTCGAATGAATCTTTTCAGAGGTTTTTCATATTCTACTCTTTCATATGATTTCATCAAACTTAATTTATATGCCATATATTGATTATTTGCCTTTTTGGGAAGCAGGAAGATATTCTGAAGGGGAATCCAGGTATAGCTTGTCCAGTGGTGCTACAAGGACAGCCACGAGGGTACAAATATTTCTTCTCAGATTGTGACGGAATTTGTTACTCCTGTTGATAACCTGTTACTGGTCTATGTTGGTTAACTTTTTCGAAACTCAACATGAAACAATTACTGGTTTGATCATGAATTATGTGAAAACTTTAACAAGCTTCATGTTTCCTTGCTTTTAATGACAAGATTCTTGGAAGTGTTGGCTACCTCACTGCTAAAAGAAGTTATCACATGTTTTATATTTCTTGGTTATGCTATAGAACTTTGGTGTTGAAGTGCTTACAGCTAGAGTTGTTTGTCAAGTGTTCTCTTGTACTGCAGGAATACCTTCAAATTGCAGAGAAGTATGGCCTTCATCCAGTTTCTTTGGCAATTGGTACTTAACTACTCCCACTTACACTTTTCTTCCTTTCTGGTGTTAGGGAATCACGACTCTCTGCGTTTGTATTGCATGCATTAACTTCATTCAGTGTTCGAGAAGAATTATCAGCTCATCACCTCAATTGTATATCTAAAGATTGATCTACTTTACACAAATATTATCTGGTTATTGTTCTATGCCAAGCAGCAGTTTTTTGTAACAATAACCGAAAGGGTAGTCTTTTGAGGAAGTCTTCATGCTGTTGTACTGAATCTTATGGAGTTTTCCATCAAACTAGTCCCTGTTTAGTGATTTTGAGCACATTCTCTTTGCATCTTGTCTATAGTATGACATCTCCATGTGCAAATAATGTTCTCTTTTTCTAGTATGTTTTAGTCTCAATAAGCAGAAAACTGAAGGGAAAAAAGCATTGTTCTTACTGTATACTGTATTAATCTCTTTAATGACCGACTTATATTTGGCAGGTTTTGTTTTGAAGCACCCACTTGTTGCAAGTGCTGTTTTTGGAGCAACCAAGATATGGCAGCTCCAGGAGATTGTCAATGCATGTCACATTGAACTAACAGCTGAAGTTATTGCTGAGATAAACGACGTTCATTCAAGATTTCCAAATCCATGCCCCTAGGATTGATGATTGATCAATGATCATGTGAGGTAATGTTTTTTTTTTCACCTGCCTTATAAATTATTGGCTTTGCTTGTAACTATTGTGCATATTGGGATTATTGAATTGTGTATTAGTACAAAAAAACATGAATTCACGTTTGAAGGTTAAATCACTGATTCACTGGTGCCTCTGCATCCTGCAGTGGAATAATATGAGAAACACTTATCAGTTATCATCATTTGAGCACATTTCAAATGCGCATTTATGGCAAATGCTTTCTTTCATTCAAGAACGTTAAGAAATGGCTAATACAACTTGTATATATTAAAAACATGACTGCACTTTGCAGGTAGATGTGCCTCGTGGAGGCTTGAACCCCACCAGAATTACTTAATACAAGAAGAACTAAGAAGGCGAAGGCCGGTTTATGATACTTAATACAAGAAGTCTGCATCACGCGTTCATTCTCAATGCAGAGGTTGCTGAATGTTCTCGACTGGATAAAGACGACCAGTAGTCCGTATAGTTGAAATCTCACCATCAAGGTGAAATGCAAATATGCAAAACTCCACAATTTTACAAGACAATTTTCTTTTTTTTGGTTGTAAAGGCTAAATTGTAATGTTAGCTGTGATTTCCTTTACAAGTCTAGAGACTCTAGACAATTGTCAATTCATTATCTATACTACTCCGTAATTTCTACTGATATTTTAAAATAGAAAGTTTTGTTTTCTACGTGTCAGCTTCTTGTTTTTTTCCCTTTCCCACTTTTGTAATTGTTTTACCTTCACAATCCTAATTTTAATCTTCCATGATTCTCCAAATACTTTTAACTAACGTTTTTACATTCATAATAACATCCTAATTTATCCATGAGGAACAATTGATTAATTAGTCCTTTGTCCCTTCAACTTTTATGTAAGCCGTATATCAAGATACATAATATAGAATGATTAAGATATACAAGTTGTGTATTACACGGGCTAAAAACTAGTTGATTGTAACAGGTGAAGCAAAGAAAATATAATCCGGAGTATGCAAACAATAGTGCATGTATTAGGGATGACGTTTGACATAAAATTTAGGAAAATTTATCAATTACTATCTAGGTTTTTAGTGACTTTGCTAATTATTTCTTAGTTTGTTAAAAGTTGACTATTACTATCTAGATGTTTAGTTATTGTTACTACTTTAGCCCATATTTCGGCCGATTAGCCACTAATCATATCATAATCAATTGACAATTGTTAATCATAATTTAATTATTTTAGTTAATTAATACTTCTTTTTTAAAAAAAAACAAAACTAATTAAATCAGAAAATCTGAAATTACCCAAACAAAAAGACCACAAAAGAATAAACTCCCTAATAAATTCCCACGAAATTACCAAAAGAAATTGGGTACTTTTGAAATTTCTGATTTAATTAGTTTTGGATTTTTTATATTTTTATTATTTAATTAAAATAATTAAATTATGATTAACGATTGATTATAATATGATTACTGACTAATTGGTCGGAGTATGGGATAAGGTAGCAATTGACAACAATAACTAAAGACCTAGCTAGTAATTAATTGACATTTTTTCCTAAAATTTATCATATTTTGAAATTTTTTAGTCATGGATGACTGGATGAGTGTTTTTATTATTTCACCCTCGACCAAATTTGATGACAATATATTTATTACAGTTTTTTTGTATCCAATTTTAACAATTATCCTTATTATTTGCCCCTAATGTGAAAACTTTTGTGGAACAAAAAAAACCATAAATGAGACTTTTTTTTGGGTAAATAAGGTGAAAGGTATAACGTTCGTGTCAACCCAACTTAGAGAGGAGAGGGGGGATTAACGCATTTCATGGTTTAATTAGTTTCCGAACTCTAAATAGTATGGTTTGATCACGCATTTCATGGTTGTGAAATACAACTTTTTCACTAGGCCAAACGTGAATTAATAGAAAGGAGACATGTATTTATGTACGTTGTGCATTCATTTGGTTTATGTGTTAATGTCTTTGCTTTGATATATAGTAACAACTCATTCATATAAGTGGATTCCTTTCATTTGCCATAGAAGGTTACATGTCTCAGGACTCCACGAGAAATAATAAGTGCAATGCATGAGTAGTGAATAGTTTAATTAGATATGGCAATCGTGGCAAGGCGAAGTGAATGCACATAATACCTCTTGCCCACACCTACCTGAAATTTATATATCCATCACATATGATGAGTACAAATTCAATATGTTACATGTATACCAGACGAAATGAGTACAAGTCTACATATATGTATCCACTCTATTCTTCACCATACCACTACTTTAGTAGATACGGAGTATCCACTACCGGTCATTTGTATCGTCACTCATAATTACAAAAAATTATAAACACACGTTGACCATCTATACCTTTAGTTTAGTTTCTGAAGCGTGCGGAGTGGGAAACTAGGAAATTTGATGGAGTAGAAGAAAAACATGAGAGGACTACGCAAAATACAAAAAACACCAATTTGAATAGAAATAATTTGTTCACATTCCATTTATTCCACAAGTAAGACAATCCATACGTCAAAAATATTTCCAGTCTGGCCCCACTTGTTTTTGCTCAGCAAAATGACAGTAGTACTAGTGAGTCGTGACAACTCTCAACTACAATAATCCTTCCTTAACGTTTGACTCATTTGCCACCCTGTCACACTTCTCTCCTCTTTCAACAATAAAATTAAATTAATTTTAAATTTTAAATTTTAAAAAAAACAAAACCCCCGCAATATCTGATCCTTTAACAAAAAAGAAAAAAGAAAAAAGAAAAAGAAATGCAGAGTTACCGAGGAACCCACCACCTCTAGGCTCTAGCACCACCAAACCAGCGCCATGATCAACTGATTCAAATCCTTTCTCTCTCCTAGGGTTTTCCAATTCTCCTCTTCTTCTGCTCATTCTTCAATGGCGTCGAAGCCATGGCTACAGCCTGCTCCTTCGTACACCCAATTGGAGTCGTTTTGGGATTCTGACGAAGATGCGCCTGGTCCCCGCTGTGGTCACACCCTTACCGCCGTCGCCGCCAACAAATCTCAGGGCCCTCGTCTTATTCTATTCGGTGGAGCCACCGCTATTGAAGGCGGCGCTTCTTCTTCTGCTCCTGGCATCAGTTACTTTCCGACCTTTCTTGATTGATTTTTCATTTCTGTGTTAGATTTTGAATTGTTGGGTTGATTGATTGATTTGATTCGGTTTTTTTGTGTGATTAGGGTTGGCTGGGGTTACGAATTCTGTTCATTCTTATGATGTTCTCACTAAGAAATGGACCAGGTGTCTTTCTCTTCCTTACTTGTCAATTTCTCAATTTCTTGCTTTGGCATTTCTGAATTTCTGATTGTGGTTGGAAATTGTGAACAACAGGATTAGACCGGCAGGTGACCCGCCTTCTCCAAGGGCGGCTCACGCGGCTGCTGCCGTTGGAACTATGGTTGTGTTTCAGGTGAGTGTATTGTAAGACATTTTAATTCTTGTCCATTTGTGGATTTATTTGTTGTTTTTATTTGAATTTAGAACTTTTTTAGTATTGTTTGCCGAGGATGAATGAATGAATTGGTACTTGGTAGTGTTATTTATTGATGTGGGTGTTGTGCTTTGGAGTGGAGGGTAGGGTGGCATAGGACCTGCCGGGCATTCCACAGATGATCTATATGTGCTTGATTTGACCAACGACAAGTACAAATGGCATAGGTGAGTGGATTCTTTGGCATCAATTTACTTGTTTTGAAGTATATGATGACACGAGCTTTCATTTTGTGGATATTTAAGTGTCTTTTCTACTTAGTAAGTTAGTAGTGCATTTATCTTCTTTCTTTAACTATGTGTTTGCAGAGTAGTCGTCCAAGGTCAAGGACCTGGCCCTAGATATGGCCATGTAATGGACCTAGTTGCACAAAGATACCTCGTTACCGTCAGTGGCAATGATGGTTAGTTCTTTTATCTTATGTTTTCGTCTATGCATTCAACTTTCGATGTGAGGAATATTGTTATTGCTACAAGCCTACAAGACCAAGTAAAGACTTTGAAGGAACTGCATTGTTGCTCTTCATTTTATGTTCAGTTGTTATAGTGATGCAGTATTCTTGAACTAAGAAATTATATTTATGGAAATGAAACTAGTAACACAAAATTCAATTGTGGTTGCTAGTTTGCTACTTTTGCTAGAAGAAAAAAAAGGTACTTGTGATTTGGTGGATACTATTGATTATATTTTGTAATACACTCTTTATTCCTTAATCGGTTTATTGTAAAGGTTATTCCACACATTAAGGACTTGAAATAAAATTTGACAAGTAATATAGCAATGTTTTTGGTTAAAACAACAATATTACCCTACTATATTGAGATTTTCTTTGAACCTTACAATCGGCTTATTGTGAGTTTTTTTTCGATTTACGTGCTTAATCCTGCAAGCAACAACTCTCCTACACTACATTGTACAATGTGCAAGAAGTGCATAAAGCAGATTCAACTAATTGAGATGAGCATAAAGCAATTCTTTTTAGTCCAAAAGTAAAAAAACCCAATTAAACTTAACTCTATTGGAGATGAACGTATTGTTTTTATTTTTATTATTTTAAAGGAACCAGTAATGTTTGCGGTATTTTAAAATGACAAATGATATGGAGCAAGAAAATGTAGTTAAGTGAATGCATAGAATAGAATAGAATGGATGGAGTTATAGTTTATGTCTCTAATTGTCATATCACCCTTCTCTTTCACATATTAATGGAAGGACATAAAAAGTAAAATACTAAAATGCCATCTTCAAAAGGCCTTTTGAGTTTTGTGGGATTCTTGTTTTGGGATATATCAGGGTAAACCTTCCCTTTGTAATGTAGTTGGAGGTTTATTTGTTTCTTTGTTCGTTCGAAAATTTATATCGCTTACCCACGAGTAGTGCACAGTTATTTTTTGTCATTTATTCACACAACTACTGGGAATTTGCAATAAAGGAGTGAAATGGTGTCCTTAATACATCTTGATTTTGAAGAAACGTGTATTTAGTATATGGAAGAAGAATAGTATTGGAATATATGATACCATGTTATGCTTCTCATTTCTCATTAGTGCTGTGGACTTTCCATGCCTACCGGGGAAAGTGGTCGATGTGTTGTTATGTCAACAGTCAAGGTTTGTGGTGTGTAATGGTTGATCTTTTTTTTTCTTCGTACTTCAAACCAAGGTGGAAGGGGAAGGGGGCCCACTTGGGCTACTTTGTAAGGGGGAAAAACCACATTGTGAATAGGAGGTATTTGATGAAATAGGGAAGTATGAAGAACAAAAAAGAATGAAGAGAATAGTAGTTTACTAGGCTTGGAGGGTTTGGCCATTAAGATTATTTGTGGTGGCATGGTTTATTGGTTGAAGGCTATGGATTGACGGTGCAGGGAACGAAGTTGACCATGTCATGTGAGTTATCGCTTGTGAGGATTTTATCTTAGACTTTAAAACTAGTAATGAACTAAAGATTGTTCAATATGAAGGCTGATTTTGGACTATTGCTTGTGCTTTCGTGGTGATATTTTGTTAGGGGGTAAAGTAAGTTAGAGTTGAGCATCTCTTTCACTTCCTTGGTCGCAGTAAAACAATGCTCCATCTTAAGGGAAAAAGTCTCCACCACCATTTTCCTTAACCCTCCTTTACCTTTACCTTTATCGTCACTTCAATTTTCTCATTTTCCAAACAGTTTGAGTGCTCCCTTTATTACCATTTTCCATGGAAAAAAATTGCAGTCATTGCAGACGTAGCTGCGGTAATGGTTGTGATGTCACCGAAGTGGCTTGTAACAAATGAATGGAACGGATTGCGGCCAGCGTGGCGTAAAATTCACATTAATGAATTTCTTACATTGCATTTGCAATTTTCTAGTTTAAGAAGTATTACTTCAACATAATATGATCAAACCTATCATAATTTGATTGAGTTATGTATGTGGTGAATTAAAATTAATTTCACATGGATGCCCCCATCCCTTTATTAATAATTGACACAACCCATATACAATACCCAACTTGAATACCCTCGTCATGTTCTTTTTCTTTTTTTGGTGTGTAAATGTTTTTGTCGTGATGGTTGTTTTTCCCCTCTATTTTTCTTGGCCAATCTTGAGAAAGAAAGGATATTACGGGAAAAATGTTTTACGTGGTGAGTACCATTACGTAAAGGATGGCGTGGCAAAGATGTATTCTTCTCGTGGAACGGCAAGTTCTGAATCTGTTACTCTATGGTCATTATGTAGCTGAATGGTGGACTTTTAATTCCATTCCATTTTCACTTGTTAACTTTTGTTGTCGTAATCTGCTGGTGTTTTCTTCTGAGACCCTTATAATAATTTCTCTTTGTTTGTATAATAACATACAGCCAGCTAACCATGTATTTACTCTTCTGACTCTTGTTCCATGAAATGTGAAATTCCTGCTAATATTAACGGGTCACTAGCAAATCGATAGTTATATTATTTCAGATAGGGTTTCATGTGTCAGAAGCCATCTCCATTTTGGTCGTATAACCTCGTGATTTCCTGCTTGCTAAATGTGCTGACCCCTTGTGTGCGATCCTGCTTATCTAGTGTATAGTTTGTGGGTGTGCTATTGCCAATAATAATATCATCCATGTAGTAACATTTATTTCTCTCTTCAGGGAAAAGGGTTCTGTCAGATTCTTGGGTTTTGGATACTGCTCAAAAGCCATATGTTTGGCAGCGGCTTAATCCTGAAGGTGATAGACCGTCTGCTAGAATGTGAGTTTATTCTGTTTATGCTAGTTTTAGTGTTAATATTTATCTGCTTCTAGTAGTTGATATTAAAGGCTTGTTACATGACTTTGTAATCAAGGAGTTGAATTTATTTTAATGATGTGATAGTGAAAAAGAATTTGTTAGCTGACCTTCTGTCTCTATTTTGTGGACTGGTTCCTACATACTGAAATCCATACCCATTGTCTTGGGTGCTTGAAAGGTCAAAGGGCGATGCTTGTAGTTTGTGAGAAACTCGCTTTACTGTATTTGAATTGCCTTAATTATGGTTTGTTTTGCAGCTATTTTAATGTTTTCCATGGGCACTGCTTGGGTTAATATTTTCTTTTTAATTAGTGTTCCCGCTGTCTTCAGCTTTTCTATGATTAACTGTACGTGGGGGATCCAGGATATTTACTACAATGAAAAATAAATACTATAAAGCATAACAATTTTTTTACATAACACTGGAAGAATGCTAGACATAATAAGGTTTTGTTATCTCCTCTCTCTTTTATTTTTTTTATATATAATGACAAATATTGAAAGACTCCAAATGGGTGTTAGTGTGTCACCCGAGGGTAAAAGACAATATATTCATGCCCTTGAATTCAAACTTTCATGAAGCAATTTATCTATAAAATTAAGGAACAACAACTATTGCTCAGAAATACGTGCCGAGGGCCGAGGGGAGGCTACACCCTCAAACATTCTACGTTTTCCTTTGACATTCTTGCTCGAATTGAAACTTTTGCTTCTCAACAAAGCCACATAGGTCACCACCGTGATTTTTTATGTAGCTTTGTTGACTGATCCTCAATTGCTGCTAAAGGTCAATGACACTACAAATTTGGTTAGTTACAAGCATCATGGTCCCTGTTTTCCATCAGCAATATGAAAATCTCCAGAAGAATTTTTTTTCTCACAGAGAAATGATCTACAGTTCATGTACATTTCTAGTGCTTATTGACTGTAGAAATTATTGATGAGGCTTTTAGATTCCTCCATAAAACTCATCGCTGATGAACGCTCATTCAATTCAGTTAAAGCATAAGCAGTTGGCATCAAGTGGAGACCAGTAGTAGATAAAATATTACGCTGGGAGCCATTGCGTGGAATAGTGGGCCTTTTATTCTGGAAATTACTGTGGAACATTCGGGGGAAATTAGTAATAGTGGGAGAAGCTGTTTTTCCATCCTTTTCAGAGTACACATTAAAAATTGAACAAATTTGAGCACACATTAAAAACTGATATGAATTGAACCTCTCTCATATGAGGAGGAGAAAGAGGCGAACCTAGAACCGTCCACTGCCTTTCTAGGTTTTCCATTTTGCATCTTATTAGACTTAAACTCAACAAATTTGCAGATTTCTTAAACTACTCTTAGCTAATTCCATAAATTCTTGTCATCTATCCTACGATCTGTGCATCAATTTCCTTGATCATCTAAAGCTTTGAAATTTGTCCGCAGTGGCTCCTGTTTCAATTTTATTTTCAGCCCTTATTTGCCTCCTTTGTCTTTCCTTGAGGGAGGAATAGATTGTGGGAGATTATCAGTTTTCCCCTCAGCGTATTTGTTTTACCATGGTTTCTTCCATGGATGAAGAATCATAGATCGTATCTAAGTTGACAATGGCTGAGTATTTGTGTTTGCATCAATTAACCTCTTCTGGAATTCAGATCTGCTTTTTGACGTGGCTTTGATAGTGGTGGTTCTGGTTGGTGTGATTTGGTTGGGTGGCGGCGGCCGTGGGTGCATATGCAGGACGAAGATGAAATTATTACAGGATCATACATTGATAACCTCATTTTTGCATTTGTTGTTTTCCTTTTTGTTTCTCCCTCTGGCCAAAAAAGGTTTACACACTTTCCTTTTAAGACTCTCTCAAATTAGTTGACACACTTTACATTTAAGGATTGGAGTATTGGACCCACAGATTTTTTATATTATATCTTCATAAAGAAATGGTCCCTTTCTCTCACGTCAAAAGAAGAAAAAAAAATATACTTCTCCCTTCTAAGATAAAAAAATAGCGAACTTTCTCTTGGTACACCCACTTTTTCATAAAGTGATGCATATAATGACACTTAAAAACTCCTAAACTCTGTGCCATTTAATTTGTGTTAGGTATAAATGTTTCTGTGACAGGGAGTATTTTAAGTTTACTTGGATTACTTTAATTTTCAATTTTTTTTAATGAAATTTGGTTTTCAAGTTTTTGTATCAACTGCTCTGCTGGTCCTTGAGATGGGAAATCTTCTGCTTTGTTATATCTTTTCTCAGAAAATAATATTTGGTAAAAGTTGGGAAAGAAGTAGGAACGAAAATCTCTGTTAACATGTTGTGAAAAGCTTGCTTGTTATGTTCAGTCACCAATGGCTTGTCATTGGGTTCCATTAACAGTTGCTTGTCTAGATGTTTTTGAATCTGGTGCATGTTTTCCCTTTCATTCTTGACTTTATATTTTCTGCCGCGCTGCTTGTTTACTCATTCTTTTATGCAGAAAACCTAACTAAATATATTTGACAATATGTTTGCACAATGTGTAGGTATGCAACTGCAAGTGCTCGATCAGATGGCATGTTTTTGCTATGTGGTGGAAGAGACTCAACTGGCGCGGTATGTTGCTTCTGTTTTTGGGTAGTTGTACTCTCGACTACTTCCTTACCACTTGCACAGTGATGATATTCCTGAACTCCCCTGATTCATTCTGTCTCCTTTTCCCTTTGTATTTATGTTCTATTCATGCCTTGCTTTATAAAGAGTTTACGAATATCTCACATTTTGATTTTTTGTCTTATCTGTTACAATCACATCCACATAAAGTTTGTAGGTCTAGTTTTTCTTCCGATATATACCATAATTGCTTCTTTTTGTGGATGATGTGGCAGCTAAGACAAATGGGATCAATATTGAACTCTTTTCTAGTGAGTGTATGCCTTCTGTTTAGTGGTAGAAGTATAACGAGTATGTAAATGCATCCTTTATACATATCAAAGCTTGCTGAGGCATCAACCCGGGTGCAATACATCCTTGGATCATAAAAGCTTGCCAAAGCATCTACATTCTACACTGGTGCAATGAGAACAATGAGGTGTACTCATTGTTCCTAGCTTCATTCTTCTTTTCTTTATATTGGATGCTCCCCATATCGCTGGCCACTGTTAAAACATCATTCCTCAACCAAGTTTTTTAATGAATAATCACAAGCATTTTTGCCGAACACTCAGCCTCAAGCAAATGACTTGCATGTCTTTACTTGGTGCTGCGGATGTGGTGTCCCTTTCCTGTCCGGAGAAGTTTCCGCTTTTGAGAAACCTTTCATACATCCTTCAATTAACTCCTCGTTTTATCATATTGTGCACTGGGTTTTTCCAAGGATGACAATTGTGTGGTAAAAAGCCTTCATATAAACCATACAGATGCAAAAGTAAATGGATCATTAAGTAATAACTGATATAAAGTAATTGATGCAACAGGATTAGTTATGAACTTCAGAGAGATAGGGGGGAGGGAGGAGGCAGGAGGGGGGTGGGTGGGTGGGTTGGGGGTTTGGGGCGAGGGAGAGAGAGAGGCAGGGGGGATGGAGATGTATGATGGGTTCTCAAAAGCGGGAACTTCTCCAGACAGCAAAGGGCCACCACATCTGCAGTAGTGCAACACCAAGTAAAGGCATGCAAATCATTTGCTCATTTCTCATTGGGGGAGAGGGGGGGACTGGGGAGGGTGTAAGAAGAAGATTGATAATTTCTCATTGAGGGGGGTGGGTTGGGGGTTTGGGGAGAGGGAGAGAGAGAGGCAGGGGGGAGGGAGATGTATGATGGGTTCTCAAAAGCGGGAACTTCTCCAGACAGCAAAGGGCCACCACATCTGCAGTAGTGCAACACCAAGTAAAGGCATGCAAATCATTTGCTCATTTCTCATTGGGGGAGAGGGGGGGGGGGGACTGGGGAGGGTGTAAGAAGAAGATTTGATAATTTCTCATTGAGTATGCCAGAGGCTTTGTACACTTGTACAGCATTTATACTAACTGAAGAATGACAAAGCAATCATGTGCCCGTCATTACACTAGTTACAAAGTAAGGGCTATCTTAAGAATAAAGAAGACAAATATAATCTAATTCATGTTCAATATTCTAGGAGGATCCTGTGAATGAGCTGGCTTTGTAATGCAATTGAGGACTATGAGAAATGATTTAGTGTAGCTGCCTTATCAAGGTTCGTGCACTGTGCATAACTTCTGTACCGTCAGGCAAAATGGCAATGATAATTTCCAGTTCTCCCTCAAATTCAACAGTCATTGGTTGATCAAATTCAGTTTTACCTCATGTTGTAATGATTTTGTAGGCATGGAATTCATGTACATTCATTTGGCACTTTGTTACACATTGGTTATGTAAAGCTACTTTTATTCTGTTTCCAATTTCTTATAATTCTTATGAATAGATTTTAAAAGGCTTGCTTAATAGCAAACATATGTTATTGATTGAGTTTGTGCATCTACAGCCCCTTGCAGATGCTTATGGGCTGCTTATGCATAGAAATGGTCAATGGGAGTGGACTCTTGCGCCGGGTGTTTCTCCTTCTCCAAGGTATCAACATGCTGCGGTAAGTTTTGTGGTATAGCAGTTTATGAAAGCTGTTTGTTCAGCAAGTTGTAAGGTGTATGGTTCATGGGATTTGGAGGGTGGGATTAAAAAATATCAAAATAACATATATTCCATTTTTCCATGGGTTTGGGAATAATGTGGAATTTGGAATAGAGTTTATCTACTCCCTTTTCCCCGTTACTTGGGGCTTGGGGGGGAGGGGGGTTTCGTACTTGGTAATTAGATGGGAGTTGCATAACAAAACAAAATTGTCCATAAAGGAGGGTGAATGAAAAGGAGGGGAGATATTAATGAGGCTGACCTTAGTAAATACCAACTTTATACTCATTCTATTCCCACCATAACAAGGGGAAATGAGAGTTATTAGGTGAGTTTCCAACTTGGTTCGCCCCTGGTGTACTAGTGAGAAAATGATCTCAATGCATCCGGCTGCCTCAAGTAAAGCTTGAGGCGCTGCACAGCTGCCTCATCAACAATTGGTTATGATTATGAAGTTAAAGAGAAGAAGGGAGGAAAGTAAGTATGTAACCTTATACTTCCTCTGCTATTTTTTTTTTAACTTGCACCATTTGGGTTGGGCACAAAGATTAAGAAGAATTGTAAAGATCAAAATTGCCCATATGATAACAAACAAAAGAGAGGGAAAATGTTACTTAACAATGGTAAATGTCAAATGTGAGTAAGGGTAAAGTGGGTTTTAGTTTGTGAGCGCATCAAAAAGCATGTGAAAACATACCATCAAAGGAAATAGTGCAACTATTTTGCGACTTCCATAAAAGGAAAATGGTGCAAGTAAAAAAAAGGCGGAGGAAATATTAGTTACCTAACCTACCTTGAATTATATGAGATAGAGTGGCAATGGAAACCTTCACATATAAAAGAAAAGAAAATTTTAGGGCAAAGCCAAACTTCTTGATGGGGATTGTAATTTGAGAAGTCAAATTAAAGATTTTGATTTGCGGAGTAAGTTCATCTTTTACTTTCATCTTCTGTTCCTAGGTTTATGCTCTCCTTCCTTTCATTTTTTTTATATGAGCTACAACTCCCTCTCTCTCTCTCTCTCTCTTTATCTCTCCATCATTTTTGACATTTGATTGTGGCTTGGATGGTTGAAAGAAGGGATCTACATTTCTCCTTCTATATGGTGCTGCATTTTGATCTATTTTAATGAATTTTGTGTTTTTTTTTTTTGGGGTTTCGTTTGTGTGTTTTTTTTTTTTGGGGTTTCGTACCCTATTTATGCTCTTGACTTGTTGGTAGCTACATTAGCAAAATTTTATGCTCTACTGTATTTTATGGAATCATCGTGATGTAGTAGTGTCAATAATATTGGTATTATTTATTACTATGTTTCACAAAAGTGTTTTTTGACTGGGGAGTAATGTAAAACTAATTTATAAGAATTTTTGCATGAAAGCTGCTTTTGGGCACCTCACATTCGTTAGGCATGATCTTCTTCAGGTGACCTTGTGCCTTTTGAAAATAAAATTCCCTTCCTTCATTTCCCACTCCTCCAACTCCAAACCTTAAGTCTTAATTCGCGAAACTCTGAGTTGTTACATTAGTTCCAAGTAGTTCAGAGTTTACCAAGACATGTTTGTACCTAAAATTGTTGCTTCTTAGGTCTTTGTAGGTGCTAGATTGCATGTTACGGGTGGTGCTCTTAGGGGAGGACGAGCCATTGAAGGTGAAGCAGCTGTTGCAGGTAACGCCGGGACTTGTGTTTATCTATTTATATGTGTGAAACGGACTGTGAATAATAAATGGGTGTTATCTGCTTGCTTGATTTATACAAGTTTTGGACACTGCTGCTGGAGTATGGTTGGATAGGAGTGGGCTGGTAACTACTTCAAAGGCTAACAAGGGACAAACAGAAAATGATCCTTCCTTGGAGTTGATGCGTCGTTGTCGACATGCTTCTGCATCTGTTGGTGTTCGTATATACATGTACGGTGGTCTTAGAGGAGGTAAAGATGAATTTCATTGAAAAAGTTGATGTACACATGCTTACTATAATGTTCTTTAATCATCAAATGCAGATGCTTATCTTTAAGTGATTTTTGATATGCTGAAATTTCTAGTTAAATAATGAATTGCTTGAGATAATGTTGTTTCATTGGAAAATATTGAGCAACTGGCTTTGTGCAGAATTTCTCGGTCCTTATGAACTAGACGTGAGATGTCATGGTCTCTTGATCTATGTGAAAATTTGCTTGCTAAAGAAAATTTTATGCTTACTCGTGAATTAATTTAACCTAGTAGGCTGGCACCTTAAGTTCTGGATGATTTTTCCCTTGGTAACAAATGGATGAAGAGGAAGGACCTGGTTGCTTGATAATATTTTTTTGATAAAAGGGTAAAACATCCATGACTTCAAACTTTATAGGTTAAGATTACTGCTCCAGTACCTTTTAAGGCCTTTTTTTCAGTAAATTGCGAAGAGAACAAATTTGAGTAACTGCACGAATTTGGAAGCAGATGTATTGGCTGCCTTTTGTCATATCACTCCTTTTGTGTCATGTCTAAAAGAGAAGATGAATCCACAAAAGTTGAAACAACATCATGCAATGGGGACAATTATTCTGCTGTAAGCAGGTTGGGGGAACATGTACCTATTCTTTGTTTCAAATGACGCGAGTAAGAAGAAAGGTCCAACAGTGCAGAATAAATAGCCTTTTGCTCACTGATGGTGATTAGAATTTGATATCCCTGTTATTATTAATCTGGTTGGAGTTTTTGAGTGGGTTGTAGAAGCAAACACATCCTGCTCCTATTTTTATTATATTTCCCTTGCTTTTCCCCAAAGATCTCACAACCTCTTTAAGGTGCGCTTGGAAATTAGAAAACCAACAGAATTTGTAGGGTTAAACTTCCTCTTGCAAGCTTTCAAGTTCATTTTTTTAGGTTTGCATAGCTGCCTTGGCTGGAGTCAAAATTTTGGGTCTAAGTGGACTTGATATTTTCTGCAGATTAATCTCTTTGTCATGGTATGAAGGCATGAGGTTATTTTGTCCTTAGCTTTCCTTTTCTATATGGGTGGGTGTCTTTCAAATTATTTTCTATTACATGTTAATGAGTTATATAAAAAAGATACGTCAGCGATTTGTTCTTGGCCCCTTTCTTGTTTTAACTGTCACGAATGAGTTAATGAGGGCTTTCGAATATGAGGTACTGTGTTTTATATACTAAAGCAGGGTACCAAGGTACCAATTCTAAGTTCGCGAGGTACAAAGACAAGAGTTAGAATCTCAAAGTAATAGGTTAAGCATAAGTAAACCACATGTATGGAGTATGGATTTAGTACCAACAAAGATAAGGACCATAGTGTGGTAACACTGAATGAGAGGGATTTATCATACAGGGGTTGTTGACTTGTTGTATAGATAGATTTGTTCAAGATAATAACGCTTGTTGGTGTAAAATTGACTGGAGCTGTGGGAGAATTATGCGGTCATAATTTTCCTTTTAAGAGTGAAGTATTTTATAGGATTTATATTAGACCCGTTGTATTATACAAATAATATGTTGCCACTTTGGGATTTCAAGAAAAAAAAACTAAGGTGAGTGTATCAGTGAGGCGTATGCGAAAAGAGATTTGTGGTAACGAGGAATGACAGTTCACAGTGGTAAGATTTGCATGGAAAATGAGTTGATGTAGTTGAGGACGATATTAAGAGTGAACCAACTACGTTGTTTTGGCATGTTCGTTTTGAGGTGGACGCTCAGGTGCGGGGGAATGGAACACTGGAATAATGGGTATCTAAACGAAGTCAATGGAGACTGAGGATGACATGAATTGGGGTTGAAGGAGTAAACAAGGGCATTAAGGCTTCGGGCTCCAAGAGCACATGATGTTCTATAGAAAAGAGGGTAGGAAACTAGGAATTGTTTTAAGGGAGGGGAAGGTTTGCTGCTTGTCAATGACAGGGTAAATGTGAGTGGGGGCTCGTGGTGTTGTGGACGGGTAGGGACAAGGTGGCAGGGTGTTTACTGTTTTTTGAAGACTCCTTACTCCACTTCTCTTCTTTTGTTATCCTTCTATGGAATTGTTAATTCAGGTAACACTAACTGTTGCCAGGAGTTCTACAAATGGGTCCGACGATATTAAACATTTCAACTTTATACAGATAATGTAACGGTTTTAGAATGATATGCCCTAATTTAAATGCTGCCTGACTTCAGCAGAGTTTCACACGAAGAACGAAGTTTCCATATGTTTTGGCTGAGAGCTGCGTTGCTACAAATTTTGTCTCTTAGATTGAATTATGGGTTCACACCTTTCTTTTCTCCTCATCTTCTCGCGCCTTATTTTCTTTTGGACGGTCTTTACAATTCCTCAGTCCTCACGTACAAAAATATTGTACTTGCAGTCTTAACTGCAGCAACATTCACAGTTGTGGAAGTGGCGTCTTACAGGTGTCATGCACTTCACCACTTGAATTGACAAATTAAAAAAGACTCTACTTCATCATCGCAATTCAAGTTTTAAGATGTATAAAGTATACTTGAAAATATTCTTTATTCAGCACCTTATCTTGTTATATTATATATGAAGAAATCAAGGTTCTAAACATTTATAATGACCTGAAGTATGAGTTTTAAGTTTTTACGGATTATCATGGTTGATGAATAAATGGTCTATGACGGATGTCGCAGTGTTAGTTTACCAGTGTTATAAAATGGCTATTTAGTGAATGGCTAGTTGAAAATCCAATGGCTTTATTGTAAGTGCACGACTTTGGTTTAATCAGCCGTTCAAGGGTTAGATGAGTGAATGAGTGATTTTCACATGATATCGATGATTTTATGAGTTACCTTTACGCTGAGGGGTGACTTTACTTGGGATATCGGATCATTATTACCAGAATAAATGGGGTTAGTTTGGTGGCTTTGTTGTACACACCTTTCTTATCTGAGAATTTGCAGTTATTTAATTCCTACTGCCTTTTTTGACCTTTTCACTGAAAGTTAGTTCCTTTTAAAATGAGTTTCTGTTTAACTGACGTACGTAGATTAAGGAGATATCAGTTATTTATTGTTTTCAAAACTGATTTGTGTTATTTTGTTGGTATAAAAACTGATAAGTGATAGTGCAATTATATTTTAAGTGAGAAATGTTGAGTAAGTAAAGATAGTTAAGTAGGCTCCTATTTTGGAATGGAGGACCATTCTGTATTGCATACTGCTTTTATTTCGGCTCGAGGGTGATTATATGAGCATGGTGTGGAATAATATCAATTTTCATGCAGATGTATTGTTAGATGACTTCCTGGTTGCAGAGAATACGGTGTCACAGTCTGATGATAATTCCCTACCACTGGCATCTGAGAGAGCCTCGAGCTTAACTGATCCACGAATTAATCTTAGTTTGACTATGCCCTCCGCTACACCTGTAACTGATGGAAGACATGAAAAAAACCTACCTGGTGGTGTGAGGTAAAAGTTGCTAGCTTGTCTTTAATAGTGTTTGTGTTGGATTCTTGCTCAATGTTCTTGAACTTCGAATTTTCTGTTTCCAGCATGGAAAAGAAATCTGTAGATAAACTTGTGGAGGCTTCTGCTGCTGAAGTTGAAGCAGTTAGAACGGTCTGGCAAGCTGCTCAGGCTGCATCTTCATCTCCCCCGGACGAATCACCTCTGTCGCAAGGCAGCTCACCTATCACAGATACTCTTTCAGATGGTAGTGATACTGATGGTGATGTTCGCCTCCATCCCAGAGCAGTATGTACTTTTACTTCACTGTGTTTTGATTGCCCTTTTGGTTTTCCAGTATTGAACTTATGGTTGGCACAGGTTGTAGTCGCGAAAGAAACTGTAGGGAACTTAGGTGGAATGGTGCGGCAATTATCACTTGATCAGTTTGAAAACGAGAGCAGGAGAATGATACCTGTTGCTGACCAATCAACTCTTGGCAAAAAATTCACGAGGTCCAAGTCTCCTCAGGGTTTGCATAAGAAAGTAGGTTTGACCAACAGATAATTTTTCTTATTTTCTTTATCAAGGACAAGAACAAATATGTCATTCATGATTCTCTTTTTCATTGCTCTTCTATTTTTGGCAGGTCATCTCTAATTTGCTCAGACCACGTAACTGGAAGCCTCCAGTGAATAGAAAATTTTTCTTAGATTCTTACGAAGTCGGTGAGATTTGCCATGCTGCAGAACAGATCTTTATGCATGAGCCAAGTGTTCTTCAGTTAAAAGCTCCAATCAAAGTGTTTGGTGACCTCCATGGACAGTTTGGAGATTTGATGCGGTTGTTTGATGAATATGGATTTCCTTCAACTGCTGGTGACATTACGTAAGTTAAAGGTTTTTTCTTTTGATTAGAAGTTACAGTTAATTTCGAGTAATTTTAACCTAGTAAAACTGAAGTGAGGAATTTTGATATAAACGAGCATTTCTTCCCTGTCCAATGCAAATTTGAGCATGTTTCCTTTTTGTTTGAATCATGTCTGAATTTATACAAAGTAGTTGCTGGATTATGCATGACAGTTGATGAACTTAACTGTTCTAGTGTTGATTTGCAATGCATCTTATAGGAAGGAGAATAGTAGAGGACTAGAGGTTATACAAAACTAAAATCATTGACTTCTGAGATCTGTATTCTTGTATTAATACCAAAAATGTTGATCAAGGTGCTTTTTGCCTTTGTTTCTCGTTGAGTGGTTATTTGTGTGGTTATTTTACTGACCCAAGAGGACCAGCCCTATGAGCTTCTGCTTTAAACTGGGCGTCCACCCAGCCTTGAAGTTGGTGAAGGTGAGAATTGTGTTCTCAACCTTAAGGTTGGAAAGTGCGAGCTCAACCATACAATTTGAAAGAATTTGCTAAAAGATATGTCCTTTAAGTTATTGATCTTTAGCCTTTGAATTTCATGTTTCTTTTAATGTTTGAATCCATTGTGAGCTAATTGGTAATGTGGTACATGATTATTGAGTATAGTTGGTCTACGTTATTGCTGCTTTAGATAATACGAGCTTGAAAGAGAAATGTGGAGCGTTCTTTGTTTTGGCGTGATTTGAGGACAATGTTGAGGTTGTGGTAGATAAAGCTCTTTAGTGATTTGTTTGAATTCAAGAATAAGATATGTACTATCCTCATAGATGAATAATGGATGGTTTGCCTCATAGGTTCGTACACCTCTCCCTTTTTACATTTCACTTTCAAGGGACAATTTTCAATATCTACTTCGAATAGAACTGATCCTGTGAACCTGACTTTTACTTTTAAGTTAACCTTTTGTAGTTGCATCAAATTTTTGACAAGGCAGTTAATAGATTGATGTTTTTCTGTTCCAGGTATATTGACTATCTGTTCTTAGGTGATTATGTTGATCGAGGGCAGCATAGCTTAGAGACTATTACGTTACTTCTTGCTCTGAAGGCATGCTCTCCACTTCTCTTGCTAGCTTGGTTTATTTTCAAAATCTTGTTGTGCACTACGGACTAACGAATTTGCAATAATGATTTATTTGAAGATTGAATATCCCGAAAGTGTTCACTTGATACGTGGGAATCATGAAGCTGCTGACATCAATGCACTCTTTGGGTTTCGTCTTGAATGCATTGAGAGAATGGTAGGGTTGATTTTATTCTATCTGACCAAAATAAAGTTCTGCATTAATATTTTGGATGTCCTATAAAGGTTCCACATTCTTCTTCAAAATTGTGATGTTAATTAACCATTCTCAAATATGTTCCTTCAACTATTGATTGTTTGGCATACTATACAATTTTAACAGAGGCAAATTTTAACAAGTCCCGAAAATGTGTAACTGTAACTTATTTTGGGACGGAAAACGCTCTACCATAGTATTTTAGATTTGTTCTAACATTGCAAATAATGACAGGGAGAGAATGATGGGATATGGGCATGGACACGGTTCAATCAACTCTTCAACTATCTTCCACTCGCTGCCCTTATTGAGAAGAAAATTATCTGTATGCATGGCGGCATTGGTAGATCAATTCAAGCGGTGGAGCAAATAGAAAAACTTGAGAGGCCCATAACAATGGATGCCGGATCTATAGTTCTAATGGATTTGTTGTGGTATACAGTTTGACGCATTATCTCTATTTTTTTTCCTGCTGTTTTTTGCCAATGCCTCACAAGATTCTTTTATGCAGGTCTGATCCCACGGAAAATGATAGTATAGAAGGTCTGAGACCAAATGCTAGAGGTCCCGGTTTAGTTACATTTGGGGTATGTATTATGCAAGCTACATTTCACATAATTGACTGTCGTGTCGTCATGTTTAAAACATAATTTTGCCATTAAACTAGCTTTTTGGCCCGTGCGATGCACATGCGGAAAAATATTGTCTCATTATCATATGCCTATTTTATGGGAAAAATGAAGAGTTTAAGAAGGAAGAAGGGGTGCACATTGAAATATACTCATAAGTCATAAAACTACTTGTATCAAGTAAGGGGGAATTTGAAAGAAATAACATCATATGCATTTGTTGAATTATTGACAAGTCATGAAGTCGATATATTTTTTGTAAAAATTAAAAAATTTAAAAGGAAAAAAAATGGAAAAATCAAAGGGCTGGAGGGGACACATGGTGCAGTGATTTGTGTTTTTAAATACTAGATATAGATATAGATTATGGATATTACAATATTGTTTGGAATTTGGAAAAAAAATAATGTAAAAAGGAAAGAATATGGAAGATCAAAGGGGAAAGGACACCGGACACATGGCGCTAGTGGTTTGACTTTTAAAATACTAGATATAGACCAAGTATAGATACACAATTACTCTCCGAGGACTCCTTTTCTTTTTTTGAGTATCTGCAATACTTGAAGTGCTGGAGTCAAGTTATGTGCTACTAGCTACATGGTGTCTTCGCTGTCATTAGATACTTTAGTGGAATCCATCTTGTTTACACCAATGAGAAATCTTTAGCAAACCTAAGGTTTTCGTTTGTGTTGGTACACTACGACAATCTCTATTTTTTTTCCTTTTTGGTGTAGAGAGATAGAGAGCCACATAGGCTAGGGTTGTAGACACGATTTGATCGTAGGTCTTGTCACTCTTGTGTAGGATAAATATAGTCCATCTTATTCATTCTCTGTGGTTGTCCCCTAAGTGGTAGCAGCACAACCTGCTGATATCTATTTTATTTTTTCTTATGTGACCCCCCCACAAAAAAAGAAAAAAAGTTGGCTCGTTGAGTTCTTCTCTATTTTCCTTTGTTGTCCCAGTCTTCTTCTTTCATCAGTCAAAGTTCCAGAGTCGCATAATACATCTTTGAACAAATTTGGCTCTACATGTAGGGCTAATATAGCTGATAATTTGGAGGGTGGGAAGTGGCAAATTGCTTTGACAACTTATGATCATGATATCCCTTTTAACTTATCGTTGGAGCTGGTTCTTTATTTTTATTCTCCAATGTGCAATTGACGAATATCACCATCTTATTTTCCGAGCAAAGTGTCTTCAGAGTGAAATTCTCAGAAGAAAATGGGACCAGAATGATGAGGTTTTGCTGGTGATTACATTCTTTACTTAAGATGTGTTTACATAAATTTACTACAGTAGTTTTTACTTTACTCAGTTTTCTTTTTAGAAAATTTATCAAGTAACCAGTAATCAGTCCTGTCTTAAAAAGAGAGAATAAGGGATCTAAATGTTTTGTTCTGTTTAGAAATAAAATTATGAGACACTTTTATCTTTTATAGCCTTTGAAATTTATTAGGTAAACAAGGTGAATGTTTTTGTAAATTACTAGTTTACTAACCCCTTTCCTTAGTGTTCTTGACGCTTATTATTTGCACAAGAATTAAGAAAATAAGAAAGAGAGAGAAAAACTGGGGTTGCAACTTGCAAGTGGCAAAAATAAGCATGTGGGAAGAAGTGTGCCCTATTGTGTAGGGTAAAAGGGTAAAAGTCACTGCCAAAAATGGAATAAAGTAAAACTGTAAATAACAAAAAGGAACCGGACTAAGGTGGAAAGCGTAAAGAACAAAATGGAGCGGAGGTAGTACATCAATGGAAATCTGGGATAGAGAAGGGTCTTAGGCTATCAGGTATTGAGGAAAAGTTGAGTTGACGATGGTGGTTTTGATTGTAGTGGGTGAATAGGGGGGGGGGGGGGGAGATCGTAGATATGATGAAGAGATTGATGAGTTATATGTCAGGGATGGTTGGCATATTCTGTTTTGTACAAAGCAATATGATTAATGCATCTTTACGGTGAGGTGTACAAGTACATGCCTGAATTTACAAGAGCACCCTTTATAGAAATGGCATATTGGTAAGTCTTATCATAAACAACATGTGATCGATCATACACATACCTCTTGCCTTGTAGAGAGTGATATTCGAACCTCCCTTTTGTTCTCTCACTTGCTTTGCAACTACTCGATGATGTACTTCTTGTGTTTAACAACACTAAATTGAAGACATTAAAATAGTATGCGTGACTATTAATTCCAGGCGGAGGTTGTAAAAAAAGAGTTATTGTCAGACTTAATTATGTACTTCTGCTATATTGAATATTATAATTCATTTGATTTATTGGGAACTAGTAGCTGGTTGGTCAAATATTCAAAATGTTGATTTGTGGTGTATGACGAGGTTTGGGTGAGTCCTTCGAATATACTGGAGCAGTTGCAGAAACCTTTTGAGAAGTTCAGTGGGGGAGAAAGCAGAATTTGCTTTGGTGAAATGCAGCAATGGTTAGTTTGTGGAGGACCTAACTAGAGAGAAGTTGACGAATTTGTGGTGATCTGTTGTAGGATGAAGTCACCTAGTTAGTTTCTTTTTAGGCTAGGTTCATATTGTTCTATGTGGGGGATATGAATGATTTGGGCTAATCTGTAGTTGCATTATTTTTGTTACGTTGTGACGACACCTTGTGTACTTTGGTCGAGTAAGTGTCAATAGAACATATTTTTCTATTAAAAAAAATACTCTCAAAAAAATTATGGTGTGACCACACAACTTGAAACAAGTTTTAGCCATCAAAAGTTGGTTGGGGGGGGGGGGGGGGGGGGGGGGTGAATTTCACATTGAGCTTAGATATGGGATACATTTTCTATTTCACTGTGGAGTGGATTGTGTAATATCTGACTTCCAAGCCTTTATGATGTTTGTATGCTTCTCTTCTCTTTCAACAGATGGAAAAGTTTTCTTATTTTATTTGTTACTAAAACAAATTGGTTCATTTACAGCCTGACCGAGTCACGGAGTTTTGCAAAAAGAACAAACTGCAGCTCATTATTAGGGCCCATGAGTGCGTGATGGATGGTTTTGAGCGATTTGCTCAAGGGCAGTTGATCACACTCTTCTCTGCTACGAACTATTGTGGTAACTACAATTATCAACCATCTTTTATAAACGTTTTCAAAATTATCCTGTTTCAGCTTTTTTCCTGATTATGAGTTGCTCCAGGGACTGCCAACAATGCTGGGGCAATATTGGTTATTGGACGTGGTTTGGTAGTGGTCCCAAAATTGATTCATCCCTTGCCACCTCCAATGCAATCACCGGAGACTTCTCCAGAACGTGCCATGGATGATACGTGGATGCAGGTATAGTCCACAAAACCCTTGGGAGTTTTCTCTCTTCTCAATTCTCTTTGCTTTGTACTGACATTGCTTCTTGGATGATTAGGAACTCAACATCCAAAGACCGCCAACTCCAACTAGAGGTCGGCCTCAGCCTGATCATGACCGTAATTCACTTGCTTATATCTGAAGTTGATTGTATGATTCACCAGCATTATGTGCCCTCTTAACACCGAGAGTCTTTAGTCGCCAAAACATCATATTACCAAGTCTTCGTGATATACCTTACAGTGTTGTGCTGTAAGCCTCATTTTAATTTAAGGTTTTTAGATAGTATAAACCTCATCCTCTGTACATGTAGCTTCAGTATTGTTGAAGAGTTAGTTCCATTTTTGTTAGTTTATGCATTAAGCCATAGATTCTCTGTTTTTGTAGAATTGTAGTGTAAAGCCAGGCCATAAGGAGATGCATCAGCAGTTGAGAGAAGCTTTCTATTTGAGCGTTTGTTTATTGTAAAATGAAATCAAATTTACATGTAATTAATTTATTAATTAAAAGTGTATTATTTGCAAATTGATGTGTGGGATTGAATCTGTTTTTTGTACCATATGAATATATACCATTACTAAGTATGGGGCTTGTTATATATGCCTTGCATTTATTTCATTTTGCATATCCTAATTGTTAGAGGCTCTCTTTCCGTTCTTGTCTGGAAGGTTCGATTCTCACCCCTTGCAAGAATCAGGTGGGATTCCCGATTCCCTCAACCTGTAACTTGCAAGGGACTTCTAATCTTTTAGGGAAAAAGAGATTTAAAAAGTTGCGTTGAATATTTTTAGTGTATCGCTATTCGACGCCCGCCCACGTTAAAATCGCCCTACTATTTATAGCGAAAGTATAGAACTACCCTCATATTTTTTACCCCTCCCTTTCATCTTTTTTACCCTTCTCACCTCACATCTCTCTCATCCCCCCCCCCCACCAATCTGGCTGCCGGAAAATCGCCGGAAAAATGAAATTCCGGCGAGAATTTTTTTACCCCTTTTATAATTCGCCGTAAAACTGATATTCATACCTGTTTCTTCATAATTCGCCGGAAAACTGAAATTCTGGAAAACGTTAGTATCTTCATAATCCGTATGAGAGTTGCGGCGGTGTTTATAGTCGAGGAAGTTGTCCCGAAAAATCGCTCCCGGAAAGCTCGTAAGCTTCAATGGAGGAGGTAAAAATGGTGTTTTTTTTTTTTTTATTCATTTCTGGCGCACAAGATTTGCACCGTTCACATGTACCTGGCGCACGAAATTTGCGCCAGTTCTATGAACCTGGCGCAAAATCTGTGCGCCAGGTCCATGGAACTGGCGCAAATTCCGTGCGCCAGGTCCATGGAACATATGCAAATTTCGTGCGCCAGGTAAGGATCGGAGATGGGGCGGCGTTGAGGGCGGCGGAGATGTTTATAGCCGGTAGGAGGAAGGGAGAGAGCAGAGAAGGAGAAGGCTCATGAAGGAGGGGGGGTGAATTTGAATTTAAAGGGTAGAATCGTACTTTAACGTAATAAATTATGGCGTTATTAACGGAACATGGCATCGAATAAAAATCCCCATATTTTACTTAATATTACTCCGTATGAAGTTGAGTTCAATGTGCAGAGTGATACAAATATACAATACATATTTCTGGTATAACAGAATGTTGACAATCAAATTGAAATGTCAGTGAAAATATCGTGAAATTTATTCTTTTGGATGGAAGATTGTGTAAAATTTTAGGCTTTCGTGACTCTTGAAAATTTCAACTTCACAAAAAATTGCATAATCAACGAAATTAGTAGTAGACTCTTGAGGAGTATAATCATGAATTGCATTGCATGACAATTTGCAATAACAATATTTACAAACAACTTTTGGTGCCAAATAAGTGATGTTACCACTTGCCATTTCACATCAAGCAAACACAATTTTTACCATCGAAGAATAAACAATGCTGGAGTAATAAAACATTCCACAAAATGTCATCGATAGCAGATATGTACAATGATAAATACTCCTAAAAACAGCTGATCGAGGTACCAGACACAAAATTGACACGACTCATCTGTCTATCTAGAAGTAACGGTAGCTCGTTATATAATATATTTGTAGCCCACACAAGTGACAGAAACAAAGTTTTCCAATAGCTGTTCTGAACAGTCACTGTCATGCCACTCTTGCAGTAGGAATGTTTCACAAAGTAACAGAGGCAATACGGCTTGAGATGGAAAACTATACAACAAACTCTTAACAAAAGGACACCAAAGCTAACGAACCGGAGGAAAGATGCGTGAGTAATTAGAAATTATAGTTCCCTGAATATACTTGTTTCGGTTATTAGGATCAAGAACCCAATTAATTTCACTCATATTTGGCATTTCGACATATGACAATGTAAATTCACCGGTCTTCTCAATCTTCCCTCTCTTGCCTGCCCTTAACACAAGATTTTTACGCTGGTAAGAAAATATGCCATTGGAGAGGTGCATGATATCACCTGTCTGGAAAGTATCACATTCCTGTCCCCAGAGCTGAAAATGAACTGCAGCAGTCTCATCTGCCACAAGTGCCAAACATGTCTTGTTTTGGCCTTCTGCAGATATCTTTCCTGTGTCCAAAAGTATGAATCTAGTGTCTATATTATTTGATGCAGCTGGTGTAATGTCCTTTAAGAACACCATCACAACAATGAGTTCCCTATCTGACCCACATAAACAAAACAATATGTTTAGATTTTTTTTACTTTAATAGCCATTCCGACAAAACAAATTCCAAAAATAACTAAATGTAAGTTTTTGTTCCTATATATACCACTTTTAATTACTCCCTTCTCAATCATAACCTCTATTGAGTAGTATCTTCCCTGCCTATAATTCTCTAATGCTCTTGTTGACCACCAGCTCAACCATCAGCATCGCCACTATCTCCCAATCACCGGGACTAACCATATTTTCTCCTCATCCCCCACCCCACCTTCTCCTCTATCACGAATTGTCAAATTCACCTCAATGCTAGGCCACAAAAAGAACCAAGAAATTTACTAGATTCACAAGTCCTTCAATTGCTTGATTAAAATTTGAACACTAGTAGCAACTGAAAGCCAAAAAGGGACGGACAAATTTTGAGTTATTGAGCAACACCAAGTCACAAATTGTGAAAAGAAGGTGACTAGACCAGATATGGAATGGAAACTCTAAAGAAAGAGAATTGAATAGAAGCTAAGAAAATCAAAATATTATGACAGTAAGAATGGCCGTAGTTTGTTCCACAACATACCACATTCCTCGTCATTTTTCTCAAGTATCCTTCCGCTTTAAGCAATATGCAATTTGTAATTATTCCCAAGTATTCTGTATTATAAATGTTACCATTGTTGCCGTTACAGTCACTAAACTTTCAATATATATATTTGCATTATCTTTAAACTCGAAGCAACCTAAATTCAAACAAGAAACTCTTAATTTCTCAAAAATCTATTTCCTTTTCCTCCTTTCCACCTTCTGATCGTACTTTTCAACATAAAAGATGATTCCACATAGTTTATCAAATTCTACATGGAGGGTTATTTTTTTAATTGTCAGTGGACGGCAATGACACACCACCCTTAAATGGTACTGAGGGTTTGCCACTGAGGGTCTCTAACAACAAACGCACAAATGGTACTCCAAAACTCTTATCAATCTCTCCTCTTGACCTCCGTCAAACACCCATAAGCCATACCAGCTCCCTTCCAAACCCCCAAACTCTCTGCAACTATACCTTCAGACAAAATACCCTAATATTATAACTCCATGTAGGGGGGAGGGGGATTTGCAGACACTCAACCTATGAACTTTCCTTTTGAAAGTAAGTCACAATTTGAATTAGATTAAACAATCCAATTCTGTCATTTTATTGGCAAACAGTTACAATGAAACAATTCCCAAGTTACCAAAAAATTTAAGTCAAGGTCAAGTCCTTTAAAATTTACCAAATTTTTATATACTTCGATTCTCAATTGGCATACAATACAATACAATGCCAATAACAATATCAATTCCAATTGACAAATCAGAAATGCACAATTAATTCGATTTCCCTCGAATTTGAAACCCTAATTTTGTAGTGTGTACAACAATCATCAATTATACACAACACCAACAAACTCCAAATCATGATTCATAAAGACCGGAACTTGATAAATTGAATAAGAATACCAACAAATTAGAGCAATTAACAAGCTCAAAAATGGTGGAATAATGATGAATATGAAGCATCAACAAGCAAAAGAGGAATAGATTATTTTAAATTCGATTTTGAAAAGTAGATTACTTGAATTCGAGAGAGGTGGAGGGCGAGTGGGCGCGGCGATGGTAGGGTGTCCAGTGGGAAGGGAGTCAGATGCTGGTCTTGAAGCGGTGGAGGAGGTTTGGGACTTCTCTCGCCGGCGGCGAGTAGATACAGAGACTCAGAGTGTGAGAGAGAGTGATGACTGACCACGTAAAACTTTGAAAATCTTTTCATTTTTTATTTTTATTTTTGTACTCCGTATTTACCTTCAACTACTCTGTAGTTTTTACTCCGTACTTTTTAGCCCATGCATTGCAGGAGGCACGAGTGCTTGGCATAAAAAATGGTCATGATTTTTTGGGTACTAAAAGACGGCATCAATAAAATACAAAAATATTGAAATAACAGTTAATAATGAATATAAAGGTTGATTAAAATTTATTCAATTTAAATTAGAATGTCAAACTAATATAAGAATGAAAAAACATAATGATTAATAAAAATATACGGAGTAATCATGAGAGGAAAATGGTTTTTTTTTTTTTTTTTTTTTTTTTTTTTTTTAGAGAAAACAAAAATAGAGATACAAAGGGAGGGAGACACGTGACATCGTGCATTTAAAGATTTTTAATATTCATTGGTGGTCACGACCTATGATGGATGTATAATGATATACTCCGTGTCATTTATTTTAAAGAAAATTCTCAATGTTAACCTAAGGTGGACAGTCGCGCGCTCCTCTCTCTCTCTCCCCTTTTTCTCTCTTCTCTCTCATCTTTTAGGGTTTCAGTTTTCTTTGCCGTTTAGGCCGGAAATAGTCTAATTTCTTCAGAAATTAGACTATTTCCGACCCTTATTCTTGTTTTTTCATTGTTTTCTCTTTATGTATTGTCTTGTTTTGTTTTTTCCGTTGATTTGTTCCCTATTTATTCTTGGGTTGTTCCCAATTTATTTGGGTTTTTCCTAGAGTTTTCTAGGTTCTTGATTCTCATCCATGGATGAGAATTTTTTTAGGGTTTCAATAATAGGGAAGGAGATTTGGATTCATACAGGTTTAGGGTTTATCATCAACTCGTCAATCAGAACAATTCGTGCGCATATTGCGAAAGGCTCTACTTGGAAAGATGCGAAAACATCGAAAATCACTGCTCGCGTTAAGCTAGAAGCGGTGGAGTACGATATGTGCTTTAAGATGCAGAATAGTAATTGTTTTAATTGTAACAGTTATGTATTTTCTTTGAATCTGTGGTATGCAGATCTATTTTATTATTGTAGATGCCGTATGGCTGATTATTAATGAAATTGTTCTTCCCCGTCAAAAAAAAAAAAAAAAAATGTTAACCTCAATTTTATTCCGGCTATGTAAACTGACAAAACAAGTTATTCCATACATTTTATAGCCCTTTTATTATTGCTCTTGTTTAGTCTATGCGTTAATGATGATTTTCGGGAGCTTTTTCAGTTAAGAATTTTGTTCTGAGATTAACCAAGGTTAATACAAACATATGTTGTAACGTGGAGTTGCGCAAATGTCTTCCTAGCAAAACCAAAATGCATTCCCCTGGAAATGCCGACATCTACTCAAAATTCCATAACAGAAACTTCACTCATTCTAATGCCCTAAGTCTGCGTGGCGGAGACATGGATGTCAAGGGTGGGCCGCCTACCACCCAATTTTGTAAAAAACACGTTTATACCTTATACTCCCTTCGTCTCTATTTGTTTGCCCCATTTTCCATTTCCATCCATCCCTAAAATAACTCTACAGGGTAAAGTTTGAGCAATATCAACTATAGACACAACTCTATCTTGTAAAGTTTTATTAAAACTCTAGAAAATCCGGACTATATATCTTAATAAAACACATTTGTTACATGTGGCGAACAATAAGGACAAAGGTAATATTTATTAGAAAACGTAAATTAATACGGATTAAATAATTGTTTTACCAACATGTCGACACCCCGATCCTGCCCTCCGCCATTGCTGATACCTCATCAATGGTCATTCACAGTTATTTCACCAACCTTAGCTTAGCTCTTAGCAAGCAAACCCTACTCATTGAAATTGCAACACTCTTAGCAAGCAAACCCTACTCATTGAAATTGCAACACGGTCAGAACTCAAAATCATACAAGATTATCATTCCCGGATATCATCAGACATTAGTAATTTACAAATGACATAGTTAAGATCACAACTTCCCAACAGAGATGCTATACAAGAAATGGAGCTCTACTTTTAAAAAGAGCGCCAACCTAAACCTGTTAATTATATTCTGCCAAATTTGTGGCTCTACTTTGACTTAGATCAACATCACCAGCTTACTCTACTTTAAACAACCTCCAATAAACATTCCATTTCTAAGCAAGATGATATTCATGGTACTATCTACGGCTTCAGCATCCGGCCAGAATCCCATAGCACTCTCATAGTCCCAATCTTGACTTCAGCCTGTTCAAATGTGGCGCCTGCTTCTATTGATGGATGGGGAAGCCTCAGAATCCTCTCAGACCTAAGTTCTGTAATATCTACAACACAGGTTCTAGTATCTGACAGATTGCAGTCATGCCATTCACCTTCAACCTGAAATACAGTTCCTTTGGCTATTTCTTTCCCTTGGGTATCAGTAAGTAGAACAGCCTGACCCGCCTCAAAGTTTACACAACTCGAACTTATAGCCGGACCCTCAATTTGCATATTTAATCTGCTTGAACTTTCAGGTCGGGGAATCTCAAGAACTGGGCTCATAGTTATCCCTGAACTGGTTCTCCGGACTGCAGACACCTGGTTGTGGTCCTTGGGTGCAGAGGAAGGAGGCAAGTCCTCATTCTGACTTTCAGGAGAACCCGAAGTAGTATGCATGAGGGACCCAGCTTGTGCGTCAGCTATAGCATTCTCCTCAGACAATGGGTGACCACCGTCCTTGGCTGCTCGCGCAAGCTTCGCTTTCCTGTTATTCAACCTGTTCACCGGAAGCACCATGATAATCAGAATGAAAACTCTAGTCTAGAACCGGGAACAGGGGAAGCAGGGGTGACTTTCTAAAATTGATAACAAGTAGCAAAGGTTGGTTTTTTTGCATAACCATATTCAACTTTTAATGTAGCAGAGTTTACTTTTTTTTTTTTTCCTTTTTTACATGCTTTGGTCAGCCTGGTGAATCTATCATCCGATTTCACATGGAGTAACGGTGGTTATACATATCATCAGATTTGATAGCTTGAACAGTGGTAATGTATGAAGTAACCTATTTTGCAAGAGTTGCAAGGAAGTTGATATTCATATAGTTAAATGGTACACTCCTATCTCATGTCCAATTATTTATTTTATTTCTTTTGAAAATACAAGTTATGTACTCATACGCCTAGGCAGCTAGATTTTGGCTTCAACCAAGAGAGAAACTCAGAAAAGCAAAGGGCCAAGCAAGGAAAAAAAACAGTTTACATTTTTAGTGTATAATTAGGTTCAGACTTCACTCTACGGAGAAGAGACAAGCAGGCATTGATAGGCTAAAAGCACTTTCAAAGCCTAAATTAGAGTAAGTATCCATCATATTGCATATTTTAGCACTCCATGCCTTCTCTCACGGGAATTTACCCCTATCTGAACCAAAAAAAAAGAAAAGTGTACCCATTAATGACGAGTTTGCTTTCTTCACATAAACAGTCTTTGAAGGTGCTATCAGACATCGTATATTTGCTATTTCCAGGAAAAATTTTAAGAAGCAGTTAAGCTTCCACGGAATTTAAGAGTGGAAGCACGCTAGGTGTTAGAACCCAACCTTCATTTACCTGTATTCTCCTTATTTAATACTTTCTAAGATTTAGAAGGTTTTACTATGTTGATGTCAATCCAGTGTCAAGTTTATTGTACATTCAAAATAAGCCTCTTTAGAGGGCGATGATGAATGAATTAAAAATAAAGCCTTCTTGTATTATAGGCATAGATATAGTGCCGCCACTCGTTTTAAAGCTTTCCACACCAGTGAAATTCCCGCAAAATAGAGACCTCGATGAGCATGACAACAAGTTATGTGTTCAATGATGTATTACATGTATATATAACAACGAAAAGGAAAGTTGCCTCACCAATTTTTCAGCTGTGAAGATGTGACTTCAGAACCCTGCAAGGACCACGCGTAAGAATCATAATACGTAAATACTATCTATCTAGGCATTAACACATAGAGACTATTTATCAAGGTAAAATAGCTTCAAACAAATAAAAAAGAACATGGCTAAAATTCTCTTACATGTAAACTTAATCTGTCAGACCATGATTGTAAAGAGGCTGCGTTCTTATGCATATCAGGTTCCTCCTGCAGCCCCCTTTCAATCAACGATATTTGTTTATCGTTCATTATATGTCGTTTACGTTTCCGTACTTGCTTCTCTTCGTGATTCACACTTTCAACCCTCCCATCTTGTTGAACAACTCCAACTATACTTCTATGGAAATGCTCACCTGGTTTTGTATTTTCACCATTACCAACTTGATCAGTCGGATTCTTTCCTCTTGTAGTGCTTGAATCTGATCCACTTGTCTCTTCATGATGAAACTCCTTTTCAGTCTCTACTAAAATTTCAGCTGAATATTTTACAGATTTTCCTTCACATGTCTTCTGATTGTGCATTGCACCATCAGCTTCAGCAGTAACCTCAACTTTAGTGCAAGAATTGTCCACTCCTGGAAAAGCTGAATTTTCTGACATACCTTCTCTCAAGTTAGAGTGTTTGTTCTTGTGATCAAAGTCCACATTTCCTTGAAGAGATGATGGACAGCCTCTTGCAATTTGAAGTTCCTAACAACAATAATTACCACGGTCAAGAATCATGCAGCCAAAGATAGGTCAAGTTTGCAAACCGTTCCACATCACATCAAGGATACACTTTTACCAGTGCTCTATTAACTTCATAATCAACCGGACCAATGAGTGACTGCAGTTGGGTAAAGAAAAGCCTGCAACAGAAACAAAAAAATAAAGCATGGTGAAGAAAATAAAGCATCGTTTAGAATATTCATCTCCACATTGGCATATTGGAACATAGATGAGCCAGGATAAAGCATGGTGAAAAAAATAAAACATAGCAGATTAAGGTTGAAGACTTGTTTGGAATTTTGGATATAGATCAGGAGGAATGATTTAAGAAAATAGAAGCACAAGGAGCAAACACATGTGCACTATACAATGGTTAACCCTGAAGAACCAGGTCTTAAAGTAAGATGCATCTAGAGTTTAGACTTGGGTTCATTCTGCAAAATGGAAGATTTTTTTTCCCCAGGCCATAGTCTTCTGAGTATTGACCAGTAAGCACTAAACATTAACCACCAAATAAAAGTAGCTACACTGTTAAGGTGCTTTCACTTTCATATACAGCAATTTCCATCCAATTCCAGCCAAAAGGATCATTAGTCTTTTTGCTTTGAGTCCTGGCACATTTTGCACATTAGTTTCTGGTTGGACTTCAACCAAGTTCTGTCACAGTTTCTTACGCTAGAACCGATTTTTTTGTTCTTCTAACTCCTATATTTTGTTCACATTGTCTCTACTATATTTAAATGCAAGCGATGCATGCTTCACATTTCAAAACTATATTTAAATGCAAGCGATGCATGCTTCACATTTCAAAACTATATTTAAATGCAAGCGATGCATGCTTCACATTTCAAATAACATGTGCAACAATTCTGATATATTTATATTAAATTTTAAAAAGTACATAAAGAGTAAGGCCATTTTCGGTACTCTAGGTTCACACCAAATTTCTCAACTGTTGGCAATATAGTAATGAAAAATCATCCATAATTTCAAACAAGCATCATGAAGTTGTTCCTTTATGCCTTTTATCAATGAAAATAGCTAAATAAACTTGTGACTGAAGGGAAAATATCACAAGTTCATAGAAATTCCTTGATCTACGCCTCCTTTGGTGGCTTACAATTTATCAGCCTTCTTAAACTAATGTATAACCAAAATATTACTTGTAGAAAAAAGAAAGAAAAAGGGTCTTAAGTCTTAACAAATGGGAGTCATGCTGAGGTAAAAAGGCCATTGAGTGCAAGGCATAGACTTGTGCCTTAACGACACAAGAAGCTCATGTGAAGAAGTTGAGGGTTAAGGGAAAAGAGGCAAGGATAGGAAGGGCAGAAGGGATACAGGACTAAAAGTATCTTCAGACTTCAGATGAGTAGACTCAGAGGAAAGAGGAAGGGATGGAGGGTGAGCAATCTGTTTTTCGTTGTTTTAGAACCTGATTATAGGCAAGGTCAAAGTTGAATTAGAGAAAGACAAAGAGGGAAAGAGTTAATTAGAGAGGCTACAGACAGAGAGGGGGAAGGATAGACACAGGCCCCTAGCAAGGAAATAAATACAGCAGAGAGACAGTATGACACACAAATTCGGTATACAAAAAAAAGACAACACGGAAAAGTGGCACTTAATTTGTCTTTGTACACCTCATCTGAACCTCATGGGAACCCTAGGCCTATGGATCAGCAAGGGCGACTTTACACAATGGTTATTCAGACCTTTATGTCTGATGATCTCTACCTACCATTAGAACTGAAAAACCTCCATTCCTAACCTTTCAGAAGTCATCAAATGGGTTGTTGGGGTCTAAAACAGGTGAGAAAGATAGCGTTCAGAACTTAAGATGAAAAGGTAGAACTGTAAAATAGAGGTAGAAACATTGGTTTTCCTTTCTTTCTTGAACAACACATAGTATTTCTCTAAAATTTCAACGAAGGTAATGCAAATACTTCAGAAAAAGCACCGAGGCTACCCTTTGCAATATGTTACCTCATTTTTGCTGTTCATCATGATGAAAGCACTCTTACATGCAACAACACTAAGAAGGAATCACCATGTTCAAGAGAAAAATCCGTAGGATTAAGATGGATTGTGGGATACCCTCATAAACATCTTGCCATTGATCATCACGACCAACCCCCCTAACCCTAGATTTTTAAGTCCGGATAAACATGAGCTTGATTCTTGCAAGAATAATCAGAATTCAACAGTGACAGAGAAGATGCAAAATTACCTTAAAAGCTGTACATCTTCCTCGTTAAGAGAAGTCGGAATTAAAGATTCTGCATGACCCAACAACGAACCTACACAAACAAGAAATTCATGAATAAGGTATAATTTTTTATTCCACAAACTGAAAGAGGGGGTCAAGAAGTTATACTTACGAAGATTCTTGCAAATAGTGGCAGCTTTTTGAGGTGCAGAACTAAACGCAAATCCATCCTTTGGGTCTTGCCAGTCCATTTTCAGACGTTCAAGAAACTTGTGAAGAAAAAAGTTCCTCTCCTGCTCTGCAGTTTAGGGTGAAATCAAGATTGTTAACTACATAAAACAATGAATAGATGATGATTTCTCAGATGAATCCTTGATGCAAATACGACAAGATTTTGGTCTAGGAAATTAACCTTTGCAAATCTTAGGCACAAAACAATGCAGATTGGATATCACTTTAACCAATAGAGAAGTTCGTTGATGGGCATAAGATGATTGCGCATTGTTGGTTGGAATAAAGTTGGATTCAAAGGATCTTATTGTATCTAGACTTGAAGTTGAGTCCAAAATCAATCCAGCCATAGTAAAAGGCTCATATTCTAATGAAGCATCCTCTTCCTTCAGAGGTAATTCTGATGAACACCAACTAGCCAAAAACTGTTGGTAAGGAGTTGACAAGATTGCTGCCAACACTTCAGCCTGGGGAAAAAAAACGGAAAACCAATACCATAATCAGGGCGCATTGAAAGAAAAAAACATGACAGTGTATGAAGGTAATAGAGAAAAATAGGCACGACAGGAATATATCTATACAAAGTGATTTACAGGACAAGGAAACATGAAGGTATATAGGTGTGAAACATGCATTGTGGAAAATTTGGCCTTTATATTCCTAAAATAACTGTGTAATGATATGTCAAGTATCAGCAAAATCAACTAAGAGTTGAGAAGAAACCATGTGATAAGTGCAATATTAAATAATACGATAAAACAATAAGGCAATGAACAAGAGAGCTTACAAAGTATATTGTAATGTACGATCTAAAATTTGAATCATCAGAGAAGATATCTGTCAGGCGCAATGCATTGAGCTGCAAAAGCCCACTTGGATATGTTTTTCCCGAGTGATTCGCCAGAAGTTTAAGATCTCTGCTGACCATGGTCTTCAGTAATGTAATAACCTAGATCATCACAGTTATCATTAGTACACGTAATCTGTAGATCCTTGGTTCTGAAGGGACAACCAGATTGAATAAAAAAAAAATTCTTGAATGAGGAATTCAACTTCAGAAATGAATAGGAAAAAAAACTTTGTTTGGTTATATCTCCTACTTTTTATGAAGAGGGTAATTTAAGACCTGCGTAATGCACGGATGCTACTAAATTAATTTATTATTATTTATACAGTATACTTTAAAAATGATAAATAATTTGTCTAATTAAACAAAATAAACTTAAATTTTGAGATTTGATATTGGAAATGTGAGATGAATGACATGTGCGATAGCATAGAATCCAAAGTTGTGTAAACAATAAGTTCAAATTAATTAATTTAGCATAGTATGTGTATTTTTTTTTAAAATATGAAGTGTGTTTCCGTATATTTTAGATTGTCGATTAGGTGAACAATTTTAACTCCAAGTTAATGTTCTATAATTCCTTTCAAAAAAAAAAGTTCTATAATTAATAGTGAAGGAGAAAAAGGTAATACTAGAATTCTGTTAAGTTGAAGAAAACATAACCATAAGTACAGAAAAAAGGGCCACATGACCATAGAAAGTGAAAAATTGCAGCATATCACATCTTCAGCTGCTTTTTTTGGCTGTCGTCCTTTCAAACGAAAAAGAAAGACCCCTCAAGAAGCAGTAGGACAATGCCCTCAAGGAAGGGGAGGCAGTTGAATCTAACAACTAAACATCACAACAATTAACATTCTTTTTCATTTTTGAGAGAGAAAGGTGTGTTGTCGACACGACAACAACGAACATAACACCCGTATGATGACAATCTTTTATAAGGAGTAACATAGATGAATAACATGTTTTTTCCTCTTGATACATCTAACAGAACCGTTCAAGTAATACTAACCTCTACTGCAACAGACTTTGCCAGATCCAGGCTTTCTGGTATGCTGGCTACCTCATCCAGATAAGACACACTTTCTGATTCACAAAGATGCAGCAGCTGTAAAATCGAATACTTCTTAAGTCAATTAGTAGCCCACTTAACAATTGCAATCAAATGAAATCCCTCAGTTCTGAAGTTCACTGTTACGATTTTCTGCCATAATTTGATTTGTTTCTTAGTTGAAAACTTGATAATACAATTAAGCTACTCAGCCAAATCATAGATACTATGAACTGCAACAATGAGTCCAAATCGAGAGGACCACATGCAGAAATTTACAAGATTTGGACTTACAATTGATAAAACTCGAGCCTTTAGTCTAGAAATAGCAGCTATCATTTCAAGTGGCTCCTTCAGATATGGCGAGATATTCAACTTCAAGGTGGCTTGAACAAGATGAAGGACTCCTCCTTTCCCACATAATTCCTAGATATATAAGAAAACAAAAAAAATTGTAAGAAAAATAAAAAAGACAGTGGTCCAAAAACTAAAATAAGATAACAATGATCTCCAAAACAATCACTTCCAAATGAAACAACAAATAATAAAGAGGATTACAGATTTCTCAAGACCAAAAGGCACTTAAGGAACAGGAGTATTTTGGTATAACGGTAATCGCTGATGTGCGGTCCTTCTAGATTTTACGGCAATCAGTAGCGAAGCTATCCTCTTATCTCCTTTCTTTTTAAAAAATTCATAACAAGAAGATCCATCGGCCAAATCTCCCAGGTTTCCTTGACTCCCCATATCAATTTTCATAATAGTAATAGAACTTCTTTCCCTTATTCCCCCAAAGCACACATAGATAACCTGCACATGACACGTGATAGGAAGTGAAAACACCAATGGAATCTCCGTTATCCCAAACAATCTATCTGGAGAGAACTTGAGGGCTCATAAAGAAGAAAAAAATGTATCTCTAGTCTCCCAACAATGCTTCAGCAGGATATTTATCCTTCAAATCTACCAACAGGGTTCCACTACATTGTTACCAGTATAACCCAGAAAATCCCTCCCCCGCAACCTCTTAAAAGAGGATCAGTGGACATCTGACCAGGGACTTCTATGTAAAATGTATTACTGTAATGTAAGTCCATTTATGTGATTTTTACATGCATCTCATCAACTTTAAGCTCCTCAAAACTCAGCCTTTCTCCCTTGATCCTCCAACGATCAGACTCGGATTCACTAAACAGGCAAACATCTTGGAAGAGGTACCACAAGCCTTGTCATCCTCCTGACCACTTTGTTTTAGTCGACCCTGATGGCTAGAAGGAGCCCCTGACAACCTTCTTAGAAAGAAAATGGTGGCTGGTTTACCCTTCCAGGAGAAGCCAAGCACAACAAATCTTCCTCTGGAGTTTGATTTGAGCTCATCGAAACTTCCTTTGCTTCTCAAATCTAACCAGCCTGATAAGGACAATTCTAGAACTCACACATTCAGCAAGCCGCAACACAACCACCTGTCCAAATTTCCTCCTTCCCTTTTCTACAAACCGTACAAATTCTCATAGTTGGATTATACAACTGACATATTGAATAATCCACTATCGCCATTAGTAGACTTTGTAGCACCTCTTCAGCTATCGTTTTATCCATTGCACTGAAAGGTTTTCTTCATAAGACCTGACCACCATATTTTTCCCCTCTTACTATTCTTTAATAGCTGGACTGGACTATCATATAAAATCATAAAAACGAGGAACTTAATGAGATCTAAAAGCATGATAAGATGCATTGTGAACAGAATGCAATAGCCCCTTTCAAATGAATATATAAAGTAAAGCAGCTGTCAAGCTCCCTTGTCTCTTGTGTGGAAATCCTAATATGGATCTTGCAGTCTTGCTAATGTGGTTTTGCTTATCAGCAGTCTACTTCTATCATCTTAAAAGCCAGCCACAAATCATATTTAGAAGAAAACAAAAGATAATAAAAGAAGAAGAAAAGGTAATTTTTTTAAAGGAAATAGTGGAAACCTTATTCTTGAGAAGGCGTTCTCGAAAAGACTTATTTTGGCATAATGAATGGAGGAACTGCAAAGAAGCCTCACATTGCTGGAAACAAAAGTGGACTGCTTTTTCAGCTGTTAGACTAGAATTTGTGAACTCATTTTCCTCTGCTGACAGCTTGATCTGAAGGAAGTTGATATTCATGCGGACAGCTCCAAAGGCTGCATCTAAAAATATGTCAACCTGTCAAAGAGAGACTTATTCAGCAATTCATATGTAGATGCAAAACTGTAAACACTAGCTTCAGAACATGCTCTAGGTCTGAAATTTGATTAGCAGTTCATATATACTCCGAGATGCCAAGATTGTGATTGGTATACTTTCCTTCTCCACACACCAAGGGTGGCATTGACGTAAAGGGAGAAGAGATGGTACAGAATTGCAGATAATCAGTAAATTTACCAGAGGAACGGAATAAGAAAGAAAAGCAAAAAAAACTGATACCAGAACAAGCACATAAAAGTTAAAACAGCTAGGGTAAATTATCAGATTAAAAGTAAAAAAAAACAGAATTGACAAATTATAATAATATACCTTAGGGTGTGCCTGGAGAACATAAGTGAGTTCACTCCACTGTGATGAAATGCAAGCGGTCAGTAGATACATACTGCAAGCTACAAGAGCTGAGTAAAGAAGTGGCATAGCACCAGAAAAACTGTATCCCTAGATCATGCAAGAGATGAAGCAGTTTCACATATCAGTTGTATCATCAAATATCTTACTAATAAAAAAATAAAAGAATTCAAAATTGTGCCCTTGTAAACAACTATTCAGTGGTCTCTTTTTTCAAGAAATCTTTGGTTATGCTTATGGAGCATTGCACTAATTGGTTGATAGGCTCTATCACTGAATCAATAGGTACTAAAATAAATAGTAAAATACATACAGAGGGGCGTTGGAGGGAAGGGGGCCACATCACCATCCTAACCATTCAATTCATATCGTATTATTTCACATTTTTCATATTCTACTCCTAATAAAATCCACTAGCTATTTCCCCCCCCCCCCCCCCCCCCTTCCACAGCCAGACAGCCAGTTCAACCAATAATCCCCATTCTGTAGCCCAAAGCGATAGCCTAAAACAATGGGAAGATGGAAAAAAATTAGATTTGGGGGAAAAACATTATCCTTCATTGGATGAAACTCAACCTAACCATCATAAGATTTCATCCTTACCACCATTATTCATGGGCAGTAGGTAGTGGAAATCCACCACAAGGCTCCAAAACAGAGCTCTTGATGGTCGAATTTACCACCAAATGGCCAGGATCTAACACTCCATGAAAATTGGCAACCTCTTGGCAGGGAGAGAACCCATCAGCACTAAGGTGGGCAAGTAAGGGCCACAATAGCATAAATTTATAGTTGCGGAGAAGGAGATCAATGGGGGCAGTGATGGCTCAAAGTCAGCAAGTCGGGAGATAGATAAGTGAGAGTGAAGGGGAAAAGGAGATTTTCATAAAGATGGATGGAATGGAATTTCTTTTTGAATGGAGGAAGTTGTCTTAGCACTTGATGGGTTGATTTCGGCAATAGTGCCTTTTGCCTAATGTTTACCCCTTAGCTTTATGTCATTCACAAGGTGTCTTTGGTCCAAAATTTGTACATGGAAGTTCTTTTTGTAGTTAATGTTCAGGCAGGAATATGCCATTTCAGTAAAGAAACATGTTGACCTGTAAATGTGACAACATTGACAACCAAACAAAATGTCCCTTTGTCTTAAGTCCAGGTGATAATTCGGAACATTGTGGTTCACTGGTTCGTGGAACAAAGATAAGAATAGCAATCACTTACCCTCACCGAATGTTAAGTTATTAGGTTGAATAATCAATTAAGTAGTATTCAACGAAACTCATGAATGTTCATTAATGCTCGTGTTTGACAACCATTTGAGCTGGTTGATAACTCAGACTTTGGTCAAATTAGCTAGATTAGCATCAAAGAGGTGTATGGTGAGCAAGCTTTCCAAATTTTAGCTTGCTTGCAAAACATTTTTGAATTTCAGCCTTTTATATTTCATTTCCATCAGTGCTTTTTTACAAATAAGAAACCCCATATATCTGATGGCTAATACCCCATGTAGTATAACTCTCATGATCAATAATTCCATTATTGCCAACCCCGAGGCAAATATATAATCCACAATGGTCCGTACCATCTTCCTCTCCTATCTCCCTCATCAAATCTATTCCCCGTACATTCCTTGTCTCCTAATATATCATAATCAATAACTCTATTATTGTCAACCCCAAATATATCATCCGCAACCACCATATCATCGAGACACAATTTAGAATCAACCTGCGTGTTTAAAAGTCCACATATGATGCGAGGATAACTCTCAAATTGTGTAAGGGTCTGTTTGTTTCAACATATTTAACTTATTTTGATTTATGTCAGCAAAAACAAGTTCAGATAAGATCAGTTCAGCAAAAATAGGTTTTTAGGACAATTTACACACATAAATAAGTTTTTTTTCAACAAAGATAAGTTCAATTAAGTTTGATAAGTTAATTCCAGTTGAATTTAGTTGAACCAAACAGAGCTTAACACTAACACTGGTTAGATCTTCCATGTCCCACCTCTTTCTTTTTATTTCACTCTTTATCACATCTAACACACCAGGCCCATGACAGTGGCTTCAGGGTGGTTTAAGTCATTGACAAGCATGGCTAGAGACAGAAGGCTTTTTGCTAGGAACGGAAAATATCAATCAGAAGGAGTTGCCACTTGCTTGTAAGTACCCTTTGGCATCACCACAGCGCACAAACTAGTATTAGGAGCGACAAGAGGGAAGGGGGCTGGCATGGAAAGAAAGATGGCTAACGGCTTAGATTTTTCTTTCTTTTTTAATTCAGTTCTTTTTTAAAAATTATTTTTCTGTTGGAATGGGACCACCAAATTCTTAATAACTTCAAAATAATGTAGACCGCAGGTTATACTCGCTCATAATCCAAAACCAGAATTTTGAAAAGATAAAATGTCACGGCTAAGAGTTTTGTTGCAGTTATATGGCCATGATATCGAATTTTCGTAAACATAATTAAGCAAGCTAATAAAGATGGAGAACCTGTTTACAGCAGAGGATAAGTAAATAGAACACCAAATCAAGCAGCTGTTCTGAGACTTTCAGATCGTCGAGCAAAATCTGTAAGATAAAAGAACTGTTAACATAAACAAGGATGAGTGTGCATTCCTGTTCATAAGTTTATATGCCACTTTTGGAGAAAGCTACATTAGAACTTGACCCCAACTGAAACAGATAGAGGAAATAGAGAACAGTACGAGTTCACATATAAGCTGCAATGGAAATGCTGCAAACCCGAAACTATTACCATCTAAATACCACACAGGTTTTAACAACTCACAGTTATTATATATAAAATGATTGACAGGAGTCTGATCCTTTGGCTAGGAAAAAGCAAGATAGCATAATGCTTTCCTAGTTAAAATCTTTTCCACTTTCTCCACTCTTTTTTTCCTTGTGGAAAAACCAAGATGCCAGACTCCCCCTTGCATTTATATTCTCTTTCCTTGAAATTCAGAAAGATAAATGGTGGAAAATCAAAAGAAAACTTATGGAATCAACGCCAGCTAACCACCTAGCAGTACTAGCATCCCTGAAAAGCCATCAAACTCTTGAAATCTTGATACATTCTTTCCTTTCTCTTCAATCTTTGTGAATCAACCGAAACTATAAGCACAAAGCTCATGGTTCTACCAAGCTACCAGCAAGCGAGTTTGTGACCACTTAACACCGAGAAAAGATCGAGTACAGTTGGGATAGGACAATTGGGAAGGGATGGGAGCATACAGAGTACAAAATTAGAAATGGCAAACTTAAAAGAAGGCAGAGGATCTCTATACATGAGACACTCATGCGTAATTTTCTCATATTACATTCCAGTCCATGGTGTAAAATAACCATCAGGGTGTGGAGAGTTGTAACGCTTTTCAAGTTTATCATTGCGATATTCCCCGGCTTGTAAAGGCTTAAAAAACAGAACACATTTTGGCCGGTTCACCTGATTCAACACTGATTTGCCCGAGATAAAGCCAATGCGGAAGATATAGATGGAGGTGATATACAACATGACATTGAATTCGGAAAATGGTGGTTTTACACTGGACAATGAGAAGATCAAATCAAAAAAATTATTGGCAAAAATATCCCAATTTTATAAGAAATTGGAGAAGGGGATTAGAGAACTAACAATAGATTGAAGTCGATGATAGACGAGAGGGAAAGTGATGCAACAGTGTGAAGTCGTGAAAACTTGATGTCAAGGATTGGGTTAATGGAGGTGGATTGAGGAGATATAAGCTATGTTCTCTTCACCTTATTCTTATTGCTTACTAAATCAGACCAGACTAGAAAAAGCAAAAAGCACTCTCAGAAAACATTCAGACGACCAGAAACTAGAAAAATCAAACTAGGCTAGGTGAAGAGAACAAAGCATAAGACGGGAAAAAAAAAAATTGATCTTCCTACTTTATAGTAAATGGCCCACCGATTTAACTACGTTTATCAGATCGTCCAAAAAAATTCAACTAGCATGTGAAATATCACGGGTAAGGTGTCAAAAGGTGGAAAAAAAAAAAGGTGAGGTCCCGAATAGTGAAAATTGCAAAAGGTTAGGTTGCAGTTCACTAGTTGTTATGCTTAACTCAAAGTTTGAAAAGTTATTGATGAATCATGGTTAAGCAAGCAGATATCTTCTTTGGTTGAAGTCCCAAAAGTGGAAGGTGCAAAAGGTTAGGTCTCCAACGTTAGGTTAACTCCTGGACCATAGATATCCCAATTCCTTTTTTTTGGAAATAACAGCTAGCAGATTTACATTATATATCCAAAATGCTGCTCGTAAAAGTAGAAATTATTTTCTAAACTGCTACTTTGTAACAGTAGCTATATTAGGTTCAACCATCTGCATATATAAATACATCATATATGAACATCGGGTACTGTTTTAAGTAAATCTTACATATTACTTTAAAAATTGGATTAGACAATATGAGTAATACGACATAAAGATACTGCGTATGTATACTATTATATAAAACGTGTTTCCTTGCCCATAAGCTTGACATGAGCACCCCTCTATTTCCAATAGTTTATCCTACATGACATGGTAATATTCGCATAGGGCACAGGGCTTGGCAAAGGTTTCTTAACTCTGAAGGAAAAGGAAAATCACATATTTGAGTATAGTGATCTTCCCAGCCAAGACTAAGCAATATATAGCTTAAGAATATAACAGCAACTTTCATAAAAAGTTTGGTGACCTTCACAACAGAACAAATTTTACGGGAACTTCTACGTGTTAAAATTGACCCCCTCCCACAACATTATGGCATATTGGCATTGATAATAACAGTGAAGACACAAAACTTGGGTATTTCATCCTTTTTTTTTAACATGGGGTTTCTTATCCATCAACAAAATGGGAATTCACATATTAGAAAAGTATACAATGATCCTCAAACCCATATGCCCCAATGACAAACAATAACTTGCTAAGTAACTAAAGTCCAAACTTTATATTTTTTTAGTTAAACAGTAGTGATTCATTTTCGATCATTATAACATTTAGTGTGTGGTAAAGGTATTGTAGAAAATGAGATATTATTTGAAAGCAATTCTAAAGGGGGATAAGGGGACAATATTTGCATCACAAACCTTAAAGGCTTCAGTTGCATTATAATGAGAATAACGAAAGGTAAAAAAAAATTCTCTGCTATGTGACAACTCGCTCCTTATATGAACTAAAATGACCCAAAAAAGTTACTCCCCGCGCATTTTAAAAAGAGATACATTTTGACCGGCACATAGTTTTAGGAGAGTGAGTTGAATTTATTAAAATAAGATGAAAGTGGGGTAGTGGGTGAATTGTTTATTATAGTAAAAAGATGATGTGAGTAAGTGTGGGGACTATAAGAAAGAGAGAAATATTAATATAATTGGAAGTGGGGACCAAGACATGTCAAAAAAGGAAAGTGTATCTCTTTTTAAAATATCGTCGTTTAAAGAAAGTGTATCTCTTTTTAAAATACGGAGGGAGTACTACAATTTGTAAACATCAAACATCTTGAAGCATTAAAACATTCTTTTTACACTTCAGCTCTTATACGGCTACGGAGTACATCCTTAAGCCTTTACAATTTGTTGAAACTACAGTTGCAACGTCAATAAGGACTCCAAATGCATGCAAACAAATACAGCCTTCCCACAAAAATAACTATGTAGTACTCCCTCCATCCCAGATAAATATCCCTAATTACTGTAGAACATGTATTAAGAAAGATCATCAATTATGTGCATAAACTTTTTTTGACAAAAATAGTGTCGAAGTAGTTAATCTAAACACATTTAATAATAATTTGAGAATACATAAGCCACTAGACCAAAAGGCCAAAATGATGAAGAAAATGTACACTGAATAACAATTGGGAACATTAGTTGGCACCTCTCAAAATTGGAACATTTACATGGGACAAAAGGAATGTATAGTTTGAAAAGGACATATAGTCCAAACAAGTCACTGACCTGTTCAAGCTTAGGGTGGCGAGAAGATATTTCACATAAAGAATATAGAAGCCTGAGTCCAGATAATAGATATCTCAATGAGGCTTCATCTCTTTGAGAGGACAAAAGCACGGCAGTAAGGTGCAAAGGAAGTAGTCGAACAAGCTTTTCCATGTCAATCTGTGACACAACTGCTTTCAATATTCTCATCCACAAAAGCAATAAAAAAAGTAACAAAAAAAAATAACTTCCTTCCATTTCAAAATGAAGGGCATATAACCTTTTGATATTTCTTTCTTAATGTAAGTCACTTCACAAAACCAATGTGTTACATATCAATGTTGTCCTACTTTTTCTTTTTTATTATACAGTAGAGTTTAATATAAGGGCATAGGAGGCTCCTTAATTTGTACTCTACAACTTCAAATGCTCTGTAATATAAAACCAAGGAAGAATAGTAATTATGATATATGATGAGTAAATAGAAATAACATAGTCAACCCACCTGCAAAGACTTTGCTGTAATGTAGAAGAGGGAGAAGTTTTCAGAGTCCTTTAACAGCTTACTAAGCTCCTGAGAGTTAAATCTCTGCAACTCTTTTACTTCTGTGATCAAGTCAATAGCCTGTCAAAGATGGAAACATCATGGATAAGGGAGAAGAAGAAAGAGAACCACTGAAATACACAACATCCAGAGGCCCAGAATAACATACGACCGTAACTACAGTAAGGAAGATAGACATAGACAGTTCTATAGTAGATACCAGAGAGGTAAGATGTGATAAACATAGGTCAAACAAAAAGCCGAAACAGGACACCCAGCAACAAAAAAAAAAAACCGCAACATAAGCAAAAACAAGAAGCTAATTATCATCAAAGCATTCTTCATCTAAACAGCAGAAGGATAACAGTTGACTACTCTACAGTCCAGTCATCCAAGCAGATTCAGAGTTAAGACATCTTCAGCACCAATTAGAAAGATATAATGAAGGAATACTACTGTATCTTAGCCCAGAGAAACTTATGCAAGCAACTTATCCCACAAATTCCTTTCTGGTAACATTCCATAAGATCAACCTTCTTGTTGTCTCTAGATTTTTTATCAACCCCTTCCACAAAAGAAACCATACGGGAGAATCAAAACTATGAACGTATTGCTTAACTGTTTTGAAACCTTGTCTGGCATTCTATTCTATATAAGCAAACTCCAGGACAACCCAGTCACTCATTTACATAATAGTATAATACATACAAATGGAATTACGAAAAGGTAAAAACAATACAGTAAAAATTTTGCACAAACATGCGGCTTTTAAGTCAGCACGTTGCCGATAAATGCACATAGAATGGAAGATGGTCTCCAAAATATTTTCGCCCATTATTGTTACTTTTGACTGTCATACTATGCTTTCATATCCACTCCTATTTCAAGAAAAAAAATTGTTCAAACTTTTGCAAAATAAGCCTACTTTCATATAAAAATTACTATATGAGGGTCTTCCATAAACAACTTCTCTAATGGTTTTTGACTAGCAGGTTAAGGCCTCTCTATAAACATACATGTGGATCTCTCTCAATCCCTAACCTCTCTAACGGTTTTCCTTGTTGTAAATCTCCAGTTTGTACCCTTACACATAATACATTGCTTGAGATATGTAATTTATGCCGAGAAGGCACGGATATGTAAGTTATAGCTTCATACACTTCAAGAATTAACATTTCTGGTATACTTTGCATGCCTTTTGCAGGTGGGCTAAGTAACAAATATTGGATTGTCTGGCAAACAATAGGAGCTTTGAAAAGTCGTTTCAATTTCTTATCTACAACTAAACTAGAAATACTGCAGCTACAACAAGTGAACCCAAACACCTACATATTCATGTTTCTACACTTTAGATTATTTCCGCTTAAAACCTAAACCAACTTTTTATATAATCAGAAATGAGTCAAACTAAGCACTATAACAATGGTCACATTGCATGCAAAGAATAGGAATTCTGTGTTTAAAATGCTTACCCGAGCAGTACTAGGAGAAGGCTCCGCCATCAAATTCCTCATCTTTGTAAATCAAGAGGCAAAACAGAAAGAAAATTGCCTTCAGAATTGACGGTATGGCTCCTTACTTCGCACAAACCACGAGGCCCACGGAGTAAATACCTTGATGACAGCTTAAGCAAACCCAACTTTCTTAAGCAGACACCAAATCTTCACAGCAGCGCAAGCTGCTCAAATATAACATATTTATTACATACATTAAGCTCAAATTCGGGTCTTTGAATGTCAAAAACTTTGGCAGTATGACCAATGTATATCAATCACTCAAAGAATAAATCATGGCCTCGTGAGTGAACCATTTGCGCAAATTTGAAAGGATAAATAAACATTAAAGATCATCAATCAGACATAAAACAACACCAGAACAAGGACAACCCAAAAAAACCAACAGAATATTATGAACGTTTTAACCAAATTCCAACATTCAATGGCAACCCCACTCCCCAAATCAATGGCTCATTAGTCATTAGTCATTGGAGTCAGAGAAACTCAATCATTAAAAAAAATTAAATTAAAAATTAGCACATAATAGTTTTCCATCACCCAATTGTTAAATTAGCAGGTTATATCAACACCTAACATATAAAATGACACAAATTTTGTCTAATTCACAAAATACATTATCCCAGGCACAATTTGAAAACGCAAATTCCAGACATTCACCCAAAAAGAGTAAACAACTAATTAAAATCAATCAAAAATCAACCAAAAAAACAAATTTAAAATAAAAACTGAAAAATAAAATTGTTTAACTGTAGGTTAGAATATCATCCAAATTCAAATTATTACATTTGAAAACCCAAAACACCCCACAAAACCCATAAAAATCAGAATCAAAATATGAAGAACAAATTAAACAACAACAACGAAAACGATGAAGAGTATTAAAAGGGCGATTTGAGACTAACCAGTCGGGAATTTTGAGCGTGAAATTGCGAGAGAGAGAAAGTTGTTTACATGCTGCTGCTACTACTGGTTGCGCCTAATAATAATAATAAGAATAAAACCAGGAGAGATAAATTGACGTTGTTATTTGCTTGTTTACTTGGATGGTGGTTTTTGAACTTTTGGGTAATGACTATTGAGTAATGACTAATGTGTTAGAACTTTGGTATATACTTCCTCCGTTCTTTTTTAAATGACACAATTATTTAGGCACGTTTGTTAATACATGATTTTAAATGTTAATATCTTTAATTACGGATAAGAAAAAATTATTAAAAGTTGATATTTAAAAAATATTTATTGAGGCGAATCTAATAAGACCCCACACGACTATATTTTTTTTTTCTTAAGTATAAATCACAAAATGAAGTCAAAGGAGCTTGTGTGAATAGTGTCATGTAAATAAGAATGGAGGAAGTATATATAAAGCTGTCAAAAACTGGCCTGACTCGAGAAACCGACCTGTATTTTTAAGAACCCGGATCTGATCCGAGACCCGAAATATTGTTAAAATAATAAATCCGGACTCCGACCATATTCAACCCGTTAAAATTGACGATCGATTTCGACCCGTTAATGCATGACCCGGACCCGAACCTGGCACCCTACCGAAATATAACCGATAACATAATTGAGGCAACTGACCATTCCGGAAAATGCCCAACTCGATGTCAACCCGAAACCAATTATAACCCGATTAAACTTGTTATTGAACCAACTCGTGACAACCCGTTACCTGGTTTTATCCACCTGTTGACAACCCTATTTGTCATTGACCTAACTAAACAATAACTTAAATCAAGTTAATATTATTTTTTATAATTACCTAATCTAGAACAAGTGAAAGTGTAACACCCCGACTTCTAAACACCATTAATTAGGTTAATTATCTTTAATTAGCAGCGGAAACCCTAATTTAGTCGGAGCGTCACTTGCCGTATCTCCCTCGTGGGAAATACAAGGCGACATAACCTTTTTACATTTACTGACTACTGTTGAGTAACAGTAATTATACTTCACTTCGATTAATTCTTTAAAAATTACATTAAAATCTAAGTAAACCTTAATAAATATTTCTAACATGTTTCAACATTAATTTGAAAATCTAACTCAAATCGTGAAATCAAACTTAGAGTTTAATTAATACATCCCTTTATTACTAATGACATAGTTATCTTTATTAAACATCGATCGTGACTTTGATGGTTGCATCCTCACTCTAAGGCATCCCATGATCTTCTTCGTACCTAAAACAAAAGCAACATCGTGAGCCGAGGCCCAGTAACATACTACCCTAACAACGTAAATTCATTTCAATTCATTTTATTTACTTTGCAATCAGGGAGAATAGAATATAGTAAATCACTTTCATAAAATCATTATAATAAAACATCATTTATAACTTGAAACTTTATTAGTTCCCATTATCTTTCATAAAACCTTCATTTTACTTGGTAACTGACAAGTTAGCCTTGCGGGACGTCTCCCACCTTGCGATAGTCCTCAAGGAGCACTCTCCCTTGTTGGACATACGCCCGTACCTAATTAGTTTCTTTTTTTAGCTTGCGGTAACCCTCAAGGAGCACTCTCCCTTGTTGGGTGTCCCGCGGTACGGCGGTACGTGCACGACCTAGAAATAGTAACCCCACTAACTGCCAGAACCGGTTACACTTTTTATTTATCATGTTTCGTATCTTATTCGTAACTCATAAACATCAGTCTTATAAAATCATTCATAAACATATTTGAATATCATCATGCATAAAGCACACTTTATAAATACATTTCATATCCCACAATCCAATAAAAACATATCATTATAAACACATTTCATAATCTCATAAAACACATTTCATAAAGGGATTGTGGGTGTTAGCAATAGATGTTACCTCAACCGTAGTTTATACGTCCCGTTCGATGGATCGTTCTTCCTGAGCTCCGAGAACTATTTTATACTTGTAATTATAATATTAAACCATCAAATTAGTAACTAATTATCAAAATATAAGTTGATAAATTTTCATAATTTAATTACTCTTTGAATTTAACACGTCATGGTACTAGTACTAGTGTTACAATTTGTAAGTCTTTTGGAGAAAATAAATCAGTAGTGTATACTAATAAAACTTACCAAAAGTCATAAAGGTAAAGTAGGTTGACTTTATTTAGAAATAAAGGTGCTGACAACACTTCAATTTGGGAAATTGATTTCAAAATCCATTAACTCTTTGGTAGAACAGAACTGAAGCACGGAAGGAGGAAGGTCCGAGAGGCAATGGCGGCACAAGGAGGGGCTCAGGTGGTTGGTGTTTTTAGGTGGCGCGACGGCAGAAGAACGTCGGAGGGGATGGTGCTGATGGTGGTTTCCGGCGGTGGTGGTCCGCGTCAATGGAGAGAGAGAAAATAGGTTGTGCATGAGTTAATGTTCGGTTTCGACAACTGAACTACGATTCGAGCTTGATATTTGTCGGTAGTGAATGAGCATATTCTGGGGGTGGAGAACGAAATTTTAAGGGTGGTGGCATCAGGTTGGCCGGCGGCAGAGCCGCGGTGGTGATGGTGGTTGTGCGTGAGAACAGAGGAAGGGAGGCGAGTGGTTATGTGGAGTACTCTGTATAAATTCAGCTTTTCTTTGGAAATTGATTGTTGTGCAAATGGAGAGTAGATTTCTCCTCTATTTATAAGGTAATTGGAACTCAATGGGCATCACCCATGACCTCACCATGAAAGTAGAGTAAGGAAGAAGGAGAGGTACTTGGGGGGCACGAAAATGAACTTGGACTGAATTTGGGGTAAAGAGGAGTCAAAGAAACAAGTATATTTTGACCCTTGTTCTACACATAGCATTTTGGATTATTTTATAAGGTTGGGTAAAATTCAGAAATTCATTTGCTATATTTAGGAATTTATATAAGTAGAAATGTTTAATTAAAACCAGATTTTGAAGTAATTCTTTATAAAATATCATTAACATAAAAAAATAAATTTAGTTTCCAAATAACATAGGAACGTTCAAAATTATTAAAATCCTTTATAACTTACGGAATAATTAAGATTCAAAGAGGTAGCTTAAGCTCGTAAATATTAAATTTCTAAAAAAATAAAAATAAATCGTGCAACAATATTAAAATTCAAGCGACATAAAACTTCGTTAATTAAAATCGTAATTTGAAATTAGGATTTAAAACGGTTTTAAGCTAAAATAAAAATAATTTAGCATAATTAATCATGTTTTAAATATTCGGGGTATTACATTCTTACCCCCTTAGAAAAAGTTTCGTCCTTGAAACTTGAAAATTTAGTTGTATAAAATGATTGTTGAAAATCGAAAACATTCGAAATAAAAGTATGATATTTTATTTTAAAACCAAGATCTCACAATTTCATTCCAATTCCGACAATGTCCATCTTTCATTCCGCCATCTTCTTTGATGACTCCGCTTCAACTCGAGACCTAGAATTGAAGAGTAAAAAAAAAAAGGCAAAATTATATATCGACCCTTAATCGTCATTAAGGTCAATTACATTCTGCCAGCATCTTTCTTATCTCCACTTTACTTCATAAAATAGGATCGAGGAGCAAAGAACATAAAAGGGGCAAACTTGTTAGCTTAGACGACTAGGCTCCCATTTTACTTTTTGATATCTTGTTTGAAAATATTTTTCTTACCAAAAATAGTAATATTTAATGCAAAATTATGATTTTGAAAATGAAAATAAATATTTATCTAACAATTGCAATACTCAAACAATTTGTAAAAATCATTTATTATAACAATCTCGTACTCTGAGCTCAGGAGAACTTCCATCGAAGTCGGCTTCCTTGTATAACGATTAGATTACCAATACAATCATATTAGCATAAACATATTCCACAAAGCATATCATGAAAACATAATTCATAAATTGGAAATTTCACATTCATCATAAGCATGCATTCATATCATAATCATTTGATCTAACACACGAGCATGGCTGATTCATAACACGTTTACATGAAACATCGCGATTCGTACATTATATTATTCTTAGGCGACTATTGCATTTTCGTTTGCTTTTGCGCTTCTTTGCTGCAGGAATCTTGTCGTTGACTTTCTTTATTCGATTCGTTTTGATTTCGATTTCCGATCTTTTCTTCTACGTTGAATAACTTCGTTGACTACGTTCGTTGCAGGGGTTCGAGTCCAATCACGTGACTAGAAATATATCATTAGACATACGATCTCGTTACTTATCCTTAATATTTTAAGTCAGTAAATCTCGTAATTTGCGGATAATGCTAAGCCATCAAGCGTGCCTAGCTCCTAGAGAACTTAGTTCAGACTACCTGGTTCCATAGACATGTCATTTTTTTTCGACTTTCTATTCTCAATTCCATTGCATTCCTCAATCATTCATAATTCTCTTCGATTCCATAACATTCATTGATATCATCAACCTAATAGACAAACTAATTCTTAATAACTTATTTTGGTAAGGTCCTCAAAACTTTATATGCAAACCCACTTTCATATTTTCACCATAAATCATGCTCGATTATAATATTCTTGCATAACCTTTAAAATTTCTAGCTTGGCTTCCTTAACAAGGCATATTAATCATCATTTAGATAGTAGACTTTTGTACTTATAACCACCAAAATATTTATCATGAATAACACAGGAAGATAACCCTAAAATCAATTTCATTCTTAACTTGAACACTTTAAACCTAGAAAAACCTTTACTTAATTAATGATCCACCACTCGTGAAATACAACCTTATGCTCGTTTGGTACTTAAACATTTATACTATCCTTAAAGATTTCATAACCATAAAAGTTCCTCAAAACAATTCATATCCACAAATTCCTTGAGTTCGCATCGTGCTTAACCTAACTTCTTCCAAGAAAACAGTAATGCTTAAACTTTGCCTAGTCTGTCTAGGGTAGGAAACTCGATAATCATGAAATCAAAGGAAGTTCGGTTCCAGAGTGAGAGAGATAAATTAAGATAATATCAACATTGGCGTCATCTTCGTCTTTCATCATGTAAGCTCTTACGTATGTTGGTGGTCGTGATAGAATATGATTAACCTTAGCATCGTTGCTCCGTCCGTGATCGGTCGAGGTTGCTCCTCCTGTATTCGTGAAAGGTGGTTTAGGACAGTCTCCGACGAAATGATCTTCCCTCCACATCGATAACACGTATTCGTTTCTGCACGACACTTGCTTCCTATTTGTCGGGCATTACAAAGTTTCGAATAGTTGGTTGATCCGTTTTTCAAGTTCCATCGAATCGGGCTTGTCGTCATAGATTTGTGGATTCGAGGGTGAAATTTTCTCGAATAGTGACGCATTTTCGTTCTCTTTAGTGTCTTTCGTTTGCCGAGAATCTTTGACTAATTCAGTTAACATCGTATTTGCCATTCCTAATCGTTCCATCATCATATCTCTTGTGGTCTTCTATAGATTGGTCGTCAGAAATATCGTCATGGAAAACATCATTTTGGACGACGTCATCGTGAATGTTGCGCTTGTGAGCTTCGTTCGTGGCATCGTTAGTAACCTCGATAGTCGATATTTCGCATAACATATTCAATAAAGAAAACATAAATAACATGAGAAATGAATCCCTTTAACCCCGTTCCTACACTCACACTCATTTCATTTTAACTTAACATGATTTTAACATATTCTTTTTACTTATTCCTTAAAATTCTTGCTTAAAGCCTAATGAATTCTATTTCGTGCAAAACCCGTAAGGTTTAGCACTTATGGTCGCAGAACCTTGGCTCTGAATACCAAACTGTAACACCCCGACTTCTAAACACCATTAATTAGGTTAATTATCTTTAATTAGCAGCGGAAACCCTAATTTAGTCGGAGCGTCACTTGCCGTATCTCCCTCGTGGGAAATACAAGGCGACATAACCTTTTTACATTTACTGACTACTGTTGAGTAACAGTAATTATACTTCACTTCGATTAATTCTTTAAAAATTACATTAAAATCTAAGTAAACCTTAATAAATATTTCTAACATGTTTCAACATTAATTTGAAAATCTAACTCAAATCGTGAAATCAAACTTAGAGTTTAATTAATACATCCCTTTATTACTAATGACATAGTTATCTTTATTAAACATCGATCGTGACTTTGATGGTTGCATCCTCACTCTAAGGCATCCCATGATCTTCTTCGTACCTAAAACAAAAGCAACATCGTGAGCCGAGGCCCAGTAACATACTACCCTAACAACGTAAATTCATTTCAATTCATTTTATTTACTTTGCAATCAGGGAGAATAGAATATAGTAAATCACTTTCATAAAATCATTATAATAAAACATCATTTATAACTTGAAACTTTATTAGTTCCCATTATCTTTCATAAAACCTTCATTTTACTTGGTAACTGACAAGTTAGCCTTGCGGGACGTCTCCCACCTTGCGATAGTCCTCAAGGAGCATTCTCCCTTGTTGGACATACGCCCGTACCTAATTAGTTTCTTTTTTTAGCTTGCGGTAACCCTCAAGGAGCACTCTCCCTTGTTGGGTGTCCCGCGGTACGGCGGTACGTGCACGACCTAGAAATAGTAACCCCACTAACTGCCAGAACCGGTTACACTTTTATTTATCATGTTTCGTATCTTATTCGTAACTCATAAAAATCAGTCTTATAAAATCATTCATAAACATATTTGAATATCATCATGCATAAAGCACACTTTATAAATACATTTCATATCCCACAATCCAATAAAAACATATCATTATAAACACATTTCATAATCTCATAAAACACATTTCATAAAGGGATTGTGGGTGTTAGCAATAGATGTTACCTCAACCGTAGTTTATACGTCCCGTTCGATGGATCGTTCTTCCTGAGCTCCGAGAACTATTTTATACTTGTAATTATAATATTAAACCATCAAATTAGTAACTAATTATCAAAATATAAGTTGATAAATTTTCATAATTTAATTACTCTTTGAATTTAACACGTCATGGTACTAGTACTAGTGTTACAATTTGTAAGTCTTTTGGAGAAAATAAATCAGTAGTGTATACTAATAAAACTTACCAAAAGTCATAAAGGTAAAGTAGGTTGACTTTATTTAGAAATAAAGGTGCTGACAACACTTCAATTTGGGAAATTGATTTCAAAATCCATTAACTCTTTGGTAGAACAGAACTGAAGCACGAAAGGAGGAAGGTCCGAGAGGCAATGGCGGCACAAGGAGGGGCCCAGGTGGTTGGTGTTTATAGGTGGCGCGACGGCAGAAGAACGTCGGAGGGGATGGTGCTGATGGTGGTTTCCGGCGGTGGTGGTCCGCGTCAATGGAGAGAGAGAAAATAGGTTGTGCGTGAGTTAATGTTCGGTTTCGGCAACTGAACTACGATTCGAGCTTGATATTTGTCAGTAGTGAATGAGCATATTCTGGGGGTGGAGAACGGAATTTTAAGGGTGGTGGCATCAGGTTGGCCGGCGGCAGAGCCGCGGTGGTGATGGTGGTTGTGCGTGAGAACAGAGGAAGGGAGGCGAGTGGTTATGTGGAGTACTCTGTATAAATTCAGCTTTTCTTTGGAAATTGATTGTTGTGCAAATGGAGAGTAGATTTCTCCTCTATTTATAAGGTAATTGGAACTCAATGGGCATCACCCATGACCTCACCATGAAAGTAGAGTAAGGAAGAAGGAGAGGTACTTGGGGGGCACGAAAATGAACTTGGACTGAATTTGGGGTAAAGAGGAGTCAAAGAAACAAGTATATTTTGACCCTTGTTCTACACATACACGTGGGAGAAGGGGGAGGAAGCTAGGGGCTGAGTGTCTTCTTTTTTTTTTTTGTTTTTTTTTTTTTTGGACTTTATAGCATTTTGGATTATTTTATAAGGTTGGGTAAAATTCAGAAATTCATTTGCTATATTTAGGAATTTATATAAGTAGAAATGTTTAATTAAAACCAGATTTTGAAGTAATTCTTTATAAAATATCATTAACATAAAAAATTAAATTTAGTTTCCAAATAACATAGGAACGTTCAAAATTATTAAAATCCTTTATAACTTACGGAATAATTAAGATTCAAAGAGGTAGCTTAAGCTCGTAAATATTAAATTTCTAAAAAAAATAAAAATAAATCGTGCAACAATATTAAAATTCAAGCGACATAAAACTTCGTTAATTAAAATCGTAATTTGAAATTAGGATTTAAAACGGTTTTAAGCTAAAATAAAAATAATTTAGCATAATTAATCATGTTTTAAATATTCGGGGTATTACAGAAAGCGTTAAACCAAATTTAACCAAATTTATGAAAGTTAATTATAAGGCTAATACTTGACTAGAACTTATAGTTATCAGACCCGGTCTTAACCCGTGTCCAATAGTGAACTCGACTTAAATTTTAACCGACCCGATAATTATCCGATCCGAACTTGACGCGGACCCGAAATTAACTGCTACAAGTCTGACTCAAACCCGACTCATTAAGACCCAAGCCCGACTAGAAAAAGACCCTACCCGAACCCGACCTATACCGAAAGGAAAAAATAACCCGACATGACCCGACAAATAGTCAACTTGCCCGAACCCGACCTGAACGTGACCTGCACTCGGGTGATAAATGACCCGACACGACCCGACCCAACTAGATCATGACCCGAGACCCGGGATGCCCAGACCCGACTCGAGTAACCGTTTTGACAGCTACTCCCCCCGTCTCTTTTTGTTCTTTACGTTTTCCTTTTTGGGTATTTCGAAATTGTTTTTTACATTTCTTTTTATATTATCACATAAATGACTTAGTATTCTATCAAATTTGTGTCCAATTATTATTTTAACCAATTAAATTAATTAGGCCATTTAATCATTCACACTTTTCCATTGGGACATTAATTTTTTCTCATTTCCCAATCTCAGAATTTTGATAAAAGTGAAAACATTATAAACAAACGTAATTTATCTTGTTTAAATAAAAAAAATTGAGGAATCTCGATGCAAATTAATTAATCGTTAAAACGCGTGAAAAATACCAAACGTAAAGAACAAAAAGAGACGGAGGGAGTATATAATATATACAACTATATTGGATCATTGAGGTATCGGGTTTTCATTGGGCAACGTGACGTATTAGGTAATACGGAGTGGTAAAATTAGGTCAACGTTATTTTGTTACATAGATATGTACTCCCTCCGTTCTTGTTTATTAGTCCCATTTTCGTATTGAGATGTTTTTTTATTAGTCCCTTTTAGAATCTTTCCTTATTTGTTCAACAATTATCCTTCTTTTACCCTTATATTACAATTGTAATTCCCCTTTTGTCCCAAATTAATATGTAAGTGGTCCCTTTATTTTCTAATTTATCTATACCTAGTATTTAAAAAGGAAAATCACATTTGATTAGATGACATGTGTCAACACATTTGATTAGATGACACGTGTCATCCATTTTTCCAACTGTAAATTTGGTTATTTATTTTATTTTTTCTTTGTTGTTTGATATATTATACAACTTCAATCGCCTCTTTCACTCCATCTTCCTCATACAACATCAATTCACCAATCTATTCATTCAACATTTTCCACTCCATCTTCCCGATTACCACTCAATATTAATACACTATTTAATTTATGTATTCTTCCAACTTTCAAAATTACCTCTAAAATCAAAAGCTCAATAAAATTAGAACTTAAAAAAATAGACTAAATAACCACTACATAATCGTTCGTTCTTTGAACGGGCTCAAAAGCTTGTTTAACAACAATAAACACTCCAGCTACCCATATTTTTCTTAATTTTTTCTCTTTCTCATCCACATGGGTGAGATTATTTGGAGATTCACATGCAAGGTGTCATTTTAGTGGATTGTTCAATATTCCATAAGCGACCAATAAATAAGAACGAAGTGAGTATTTGATTTTACGAAGTTTTTTATTGTTGAGAAATGATATCTACTGGGTCAAATTGTAAGAATATTTGGAAATATTGGGTGACGTAATTATTTAATCAATAAATCGTTTTTTATGTCATAAAAGGAAAATATCAATTTAACTGAGTCGATACCGTTAAGTGTATGCCATGATTTTATAAATACGAGTAACTCGATCATTCATAATATTTTGATATGTCTTTATTTCTTTTTTTAGAGTAATTTAAAAATTTGGCGTTAGGAGAGGATACGGTAATTTCGAAACATCAAAATATAATGCATTTAAACTTGAAAATGGAATGTAAGACAAATAAAATTTATTGTCACATTTAAGGAGGGGTGGAAGAGAAAATCTATTTATCTATACTATATATTAAAAGGCGTTTCTACAAACGTCTACATGCCACGTGTCGCTCTCCCCTCAATCCATAAGTCTACATGTCACGTGTCGCTCTCCCCTCAATCCATAAGTCTATGCCGTCAATACACTTTCATTTAAAAATAAGAAATATGGTTTGCATAAGATTCAAACATGCGACCTCCAGTTTCAAACACAAGAGCTTTATCCAACTAAGCTATAACCTTTTTCATGTTATCTTTACAAAATTATTATTAATGTAATATTAAATAATTATCTTGTGAAAAAGAATTCAAACATTATTTTACTAAAGAATATAATAATAATTCGGGGCATAGCCCGGTCCCAAATACTAGTTAAATGATAGAAAAAGAATAGAGAGGGAATTGCGTGAAGGTTTTTTTTTAAAATTAAATTAAAAGACAAATTAATTAAAGGATGACACATGACGTCATTATATGCAAGATTTTCTATTTCAAAATATTAGTATAGATTTAGGTAGGGATGTTATTGAAAATCAAATTCCAAGAAAAATTAGTTTCGGGAAAAGGTGATCATACATACTGCAGTAATTCAGTATTACTCAAGTATCCACCTTGCCAGTTGCCACGAGAACATATATATTACAATTGTGTAAGCTAAGGTATTATAGACTATTTTATACGAGGGCACCAAAAGATCATTTATTGTAATGACTTCAAGGGCTCCCTTGTAGAAAAGAGGTTGTAACATCGAAATATCGGATTTTGCATTGGGCGTCGTGGTATGTTTAGGTATTGAACGAGGTTTTTGTTTTGTTATGCGGATATGTAGTTGATTTTTAGGGGGGGGGAACTAATTGTTTAAAAGGGATATCTATTGGATTAAATTTTAAGATTTTTTTAAGTATAGGATGTCATGATTATTTAATCAAGAATGTATATTCTATAAGGGGATTCTTGAGGTCATTTTAGTAAATTTCCTTTTGGTGTTCCCCTATGGAATAGAGTATAATAAGTTTATAATCTAACTTCATCGTTAAAAACTTAATTGTAATAATTCTAAAAATTGATTATTTAATATCATGTTGCAAAAAAAGAAATTTCAATGCATATATGAGACTAGGGGTGTTCATCGGTCCAAATCCGGACCGGACCGAAGACCGAAAAATTGATAATTCAAGACCCGAAAACCGAACCGGTTATGCTTGGACCGGACCCTGACCGGAAAAATCGGTCAAAAATCCGGACCAGACCGTTTGGACCGGATGTAGACCTGTTTTCATATATATTTTTATTTTTTCTAAAACATACGGTGAAAAAGAAAAAATATATAAAAAAACTAATTGTTTAAGGCCTTTTTTGGAAGGTAAAATAAAATATATCACAATATAATAATATTTACAACATATTAAAGGAGAGTATTAAATGTTTAAATAGTTTATATTATATTTTATTAAGGAAAAATCGATTCGGTCCAAAATCGGGTTTTAGACCGGAACGGACCGAACCAGACCGAAAACCGGAAATTAATATTTCTCGACCAGGAGACCGGACCGATTGCCTTCGATCCGGTCTGGTCCGGTCTAGGTCGGTCCGGTCCATTTTTTCGGTCCGGACCAATTTTTGCACACCCCTAATGAGACTACCAAAAGTCAACAACAATTTAATTGAATTTCTCTATCAAACATGAAATCAATTGCAGTTAAAAAAATACAATTCATGGCTTCAATCTCGCATGTTTTTATTACAAAATTAAACTTAGTTTTATTCTTAATCACACCCGAATTTTACATGGTTTACAAGCACTTTGCGACAAAAAAACGCAAAAATAATAAACAAGTAAAAAACACAATTTTTTACCTTTATTTTAGTTAATTTGCTATTACATTATTCCTCAATAGATTTGTTACATATAAATATGTTATTTTTTTTCTTACGGAGTACATGTTTTAGCAAAAGTGCATTCTTTTAAGCACGTCTAGCGTGTATGCTTAAAACATTCTTTTAAGCACGGAGACTATGTTTTAATTAAAAATAAGAGAAGAAAGTCATTGAAGTACTTTTTAGTTCAATCTGATCAAACTTTCATTTAGTAACTTAACACTTAGGTGTCCACGTAAGATATCGATAATACCGTTAGAAAAATTGTTAAAAAAATTTATAAAACGTTGGAACATTACTTGTGTATATATCAAATCGGATTTTTGAAAATATCGGCAAGCGATTGCGCGCATAGAATACTAGTATCTATTATGCCAGAAAGGAAAAATATCAATTTGACTGATTCCATAACATTAAGGGTATGCCATAATTTTATAAATAAATCATTCATAATAGTTTGAATTTCTTTATTTCTTTTTTGAGGGAAAAAGTTAGGTAGGGATATTATTGAAAAAAAAGTTTTGCCAATGTAGTTTTGGAGATAAGTGTTCACATATACTAGTTCAATATTACCTGAATATACATCTTCCCACGAGATAAACTACCATATTTCATGTCCTATTAACATGAGAAATAACAAAAACGTCGAAAAGCCTATAGCACCACTCATAGCTATAATAGCCACTTCACTTATCACAACCTATATGTGTATGTCTTTATTGTTTATATGTAGATCGTCATCATTGGTTTGTTGTAGGTACGTGCTCGTGGTGATTAAGACTACATGCCTTAGAAGTTAGAATACTGCTGACCGTCTGAATAATCACATGAAAAACTTGCACAACCCTTTCAGTACCTACCACATGCCATCATCCTAATAATAAACACCGCCACCTTCCTGGTGGGAAATACAAGACTCATGTAATCCCCCGTAATTTTATACATATTATTATTATTATATTTTAACGAATAGTTAATTATATTTAAATAGAATTTACGAATTTTAGAAATAAATATGTAATTAACGAATATTTATTTTATACGTTTCAAATATTTCAACGATTTATGAAATTAAAATAATTTTAGAATTTTACGTTGAAAATAATTTGAATTACAAAACGCTTTGATTTTGATTCAAGCAACCTCAATCCTAATTCTAGCCCATTTGGTTGAAGCCCAAATAACAAAAACCCAAAATCTTTACTCCCTTTTCTAATCCAACTTCACGTGGAAAAGCAAAACCTCAAACCCCTACTTCAAGCTTCACGTAAAAACCGCAAACCTCCTCCTTCACGTTCGTAATTATCCTCCCCTTGTTGGCTGTTGTACCAGCCACCGCCGTCGACCAACCGCGTCGCAACAACCACCGGCGTTCTCCTCCTCCGTCCGGTATCTCTCCTCCTCCCTCTCTTGTCCTTTCTTTTTTTTTTCTTTTTAGTTTTATCTCTCCTCCTCACTCGGTGTTTTCTGTTTTCTCAACCACCACCATCAATGCAGCCACCACGTCGTTGCTCGCCGCACTGCCCTGCTGTCCCGCCGGTCAGTTCTCCTTCTTCCTCTTCTTCCCTTTCGTCTTTCCCTCTCTCTTTCATTTTCGTGGTTTCTCCTCTAACCGAAGCTTTGTTCGTCGAACTAGCACCGGCCGTCCATGCGACCTCCTGCACCCTGCCCAGCCACGTCGCTCCTCGCGACCACCTGCCGCCGCGCGCACCGACCCTCTGCCGGCCAGCCCTCCTCTCTTCTTGTTTTGGTTAATTCTTAAATCTTTAAACTAATTAATGTTTTAATAATTTAATTTTTGTTTCTTGAATTAAATTTAGGAAAATTTTGTATTTACTACCTTTTAAATACCCAACTTTTGTAATTACTACCTTATGAAATTTTTATTTTATTTTACTACCTTAAACTTCCTATAATTTTTTGTTTACTACCTCTTAACAGTTTCCATCCAAAATTCCGTCACATGGGGCCCACTAACGGCTTTAATTCTTATTTCCCTCCTCCTTTTGAACTTCCTTCCACGATTTCCCTTTATGAGGCCAAGAAAGGCTTGAACATCCTCACCCCTTATTATTCCGATGCGGTGGTCACTCTTAATTAACTCATTCTCTCTCCTCCGCAAACATACCACCTCCAACGCTACACCAACAACATCCTCAACTTTCTCTCTCCTCAAAAACCACACCATGTCCACACCCGAACCCATCATCCCATCCACCACCAAAGTGGGTTGGATCGGTACCGGCGTAATGGGTCGTTCCATGTGCGCCCACATCCTCAAAGCCGGCTACAAACTCATCATCTTCAACCGCACCATCTCAAAAGCCCAACCTTTACTCTATCAAGGGGCCCACTTAGCTACCTCCCCCGCCGAAGTCGTCGCCCAATCTAACGTCATTTTCACCATTGTAGGCTTTCCATCCGACGTCAAATCAGTCACCGACGGTGTACTCTCTCTCCTCCGACCAGGTGGAATCCTCGTTGATATGACCACTTCTGATCCCACCCTCGCCGTCGAAATCTCCACCGCAGCCGCCACTAAATCTGGCGCCTCAATAGACGCACCCGTTTCCAGCTGCGACCGTGGAGCTCGCACAGCCACCCTCTCCATCTTCGTCGGCGGCTAAATCGCCACAATGACACTTTTGCTTTGACAAAGGAGAAGGAGGAGTCATTTTCCCTACCACTTACATTAATTCAAGTTAATTATGGTAGCAATTCGAATAATAGTAACCTAAATTTGATAATTCGTTTGAAGAACAAAAACCCCCAAATTGGATTTAAACCCTAATTAAAGAACAAAAACATAAAATTGATACTTGTAATGAGCAGATTTATCCTTGGTTTGAGCAAAAAACGAACGATTCACAAATTAAAGTAAAACCCCTAACCTAATTGAAGAATTGAAAGTGATTGGAAAATTTGGGTAAAATTTGGGGGAAATATGAGGGAAATCGTGGAAGGTTGCAAGAATATAAGGAGGGAAATCCTAAACTAGCCGTTAGTGGGCCCCACGTGAATTTTGGATGGAAACTGTTAAGAGGTAGTAAACAAAAAATTATAGGAAGTTTAAGGTAGTAAAATAAAATAAAAATTTCATAAGGTAGTAATTACAAAAGTTGGGTATTTAAAAGGTAGTAAATGCGAAATTTTCCTTAAATTTATGATTTTTATGTTTAAGTTATGAATTTTTAGATTATATATTTTGTTTAATTAATAACTTAATTTTCAGATTATATAATTGATTTGAAATAGGAGTTTTAATTATTAAAGCATGAATTTTTAAGGTTATAATGGTTTAAGATGATTATGCATTATTAAAGTTATGATTTTGGGCATGTTAATTTGGTTTTGGTGAAGTTTTAAACAATTTTATATTGCTGGAAATTTTTTTAAAAGGATATTTTATTGGAGTTTAGAACGATTGGGGATCATTGATTCAATAATTATTATGCTAGGAGATTAAGTATCCAAGTTTTGATATTGGGGGAAGGTTCTAAATATGTTTAGGATGTATTTGGAATGATTTATTATGGTTGCGAATGATTAGAAATTGATTGGGAATATTTGTTGGTTGTTTTAGGCGGAGTATTCTCTTTAGGCGAATTTTGAAAGTGTTAAAGTGGCCTATCAGTTTGTTTACACAAGGTACGTACATACCTGTGTGCTTGGAGATGTGTGTTATTATTGAAACCATGTTGAATTTGTCGATGAACTTGGTTATGTTGAAACTTACATGTTTAATATTGTTGAATGAACATGTTGAACATATATTTCGTTATGAGAATTATAACATGTTAGTATGGATGATTGATGCAAACATGTTGGTTGGGAACACTAGATTATTTTATATATTGGTTTAGATCGATTGATCGTTGTTCCCTTTTAGCTTTTCACTACTTTATGAGGGCCGAGGACCTTGTTTAGTAAGTTGAAACCTTATACCCATATACAGGGGTTGATCATTATTAAAGGAAAGGTTGAATTTAATTGGAATGATTCTTGATTGATACCTTTGTGATCACTTACTTAATTCCAAGATAAAAACAGTTGTGAATAATTGTTGATTGTATGACTTATGTGATTGTTGAGTCATAACAGAGTTTAAATTTGTAAATCATGTAAAGTGAAACTGAGTAGCAATAGCTTTAGACTGTGCACGTCTGAAGTGACGGACAATCAGGAGTTGGGGTCATGGGTCGCCTATGACTTTTTCTGGGGCCGGATTGATCCCCGGTTCTATTTCAGTCAAAAGTTCCTCGATATCGCAGGTCATTGGGGTTACGGAGTCGCGCCCGTACCTCGTCTTCCTTAGTGAAGGCTTCTAGTAGCAACTCGGTCCATTGACTATTTCAATTAAAATAATGTTAATGATACAAAGGTCTAGTTCAGTCAAATATAGTCTTCAAGTCAATATGTTTTGTTTATCCTTACCTATGTTTTATTAGTATCATGTTAGGGTTGTTCGTTTAATAGACTCATGTTAGGATTATTATTGTTTTAGTATGTAGTACTCAGCTTTGCTGATTACGTGCTTTGTTTGTGTGTGTTGATCATGGCTATGCCTTATTGATCCTGTGATGACCCATTTTGGTGAGCAGTCTCTAAGGATCAATAAGCGTGTCCATCTACAGTTTTGAAGATAATGCATCACTGGGATCGGGAATAGAGAGCTTGTATTTATTTTGTTTTGCTAAATGACTTAGGTTTGTTAAATTGGACTTTAAACTTGTCGTACTATTTACATTTCCTTATTTTCGTTGATTGGTTTTTGGGATTAATGCGGTAATTGATTATTTATAAACCTAAAGTTAGTTTTATGTTTTCTGCTGCAAAATTCTGAATAAGCCGTTACGTTTTCACACGGGCGATAATGCCTTGATAATTCTCTACGTTTTATATTAAAATGTTATTTTAGAAATGAGAGAATTGTCGGGGTGTTACAAAATGGTATCAAGAGCCTAATCGCTCTCTGGGTTAACACAAGGATCTTCATATCCCAATTTCTGGGTTGAGTTTTAAGATTAAAATGACTAATTAAGAGTTAAGTTAAAAAGTTATAGGACAAAGCCGTTTAATTGAAGAGAGTATCTCTTTCTATGTGTCAGTTATGTGTTCCTTGTGATGTGATTCCTGTAATGAGTCTATGTGACTAGTTTTGAGTTCGGGGACGAACTCCTTTTTCTTAAGGGGGATACTATGCAATATCACTAATATTTTATGTAGCAAAAGTTTAAGTCTGGTATACTTTTATTTTATTTTAAAAAAAATATTCTTGAGAATTTGAAACTAAAGTAACAAAGTTTTTCTAAATTAAGTTTCGAGGACGAAACTTCTTTTAAGAAGGGTAGATTGTAATACCCTGTATTTTTATAACTTCAAATTTTGGGACGAAACTTCTTTTAAGGGGGATAGATTGTAATATCCCAATATTTTATGATTTCGTATAATATATTTTATACCCAAAATAAAATAATAATGTAATTTTCCATTTTTAGTTAATCTCTTTTAATGTTTCGAAAAAATTAAGAAAGCAGTTTTCTTATTAATATACCTCTTTTTACGACTACCTATAAATACCCTATTAACCCTAAATATATATCTAATAAATGAGGTGATGTAGCCGTCACTTTATATTCTTTGGCGGTTTTCTTTGGTTGTGCGCAAGACTCCATGGAGTTTGAAGCAAAGGTATCTATTAGTCTTTGGTAATCATCGGATGCATGCAAAGATACCTATTAGTCTTTGGTAATCATAGAGTTGCTCATGCATTCTGATATAAATTGGTTGACCAATATCAAGTAGTCATCATCCTTTTGGGCTGCGGCAGCCTGCTTATGCATTGAGTAAATTTATTTCAATGTTGCCTTATTGTGAGTCAAAAGGTAATCAAGCTGAATGCCTTCTAATTATTCGTGTATATTATTAGTTGTAATCACGCCTACCCCTTTGAGACTTTTTCCGTATATTAATTGATTACAAATTTATAATCGTTTATCCTAATCTTTTGGAGTTTTATTATGTGTGTTTTCTTTTGTTGCATTGGAAGATATATAATATTAATTGTTATTATGTGCTTAATGTTAAGAAATATTCTAATGATGTTTGATAGTAAAATATTTCTTACATTGATCAATTGTATGGGATTAATAGGTTTCGTCGTTATCTTTAGTTGTTTCATTCATTATGGTGCGCAGAGTGGGAGTTTTAGTGTGATCATCTTGAGGTTGAGCAGTATATTCTTGGTACCGATTAAGGGTTGGTTATGGGGGTTAGACGCATAAACAAAAGTGAGAAAGGATTATAGAAAGAGTAATTTGAGCTACATATACTTTGGGTCTTGTGCCAATATTTAAAAGTATAGATTATTTACCCGGAATGGGAATCAATCATATTGATCATATTATGATAAGCAGGTTGAGGATAATTATATATTCTTGGTTTGAGGCTCGACGTTATACACCTTAGTCTTTGACATGTTTGGTAAGGAGATTTGGTCCAAATGTGGCCTTGACTCAGAGAGTCTTTCTAGTAGCTATTGAGAGTTTCAAGTTTTTATAATTTTTGGTTTATTTATTCGAATTACCCATGTCCAAGGCTAGGTATAGAACAAAGAGCGCATATGGAACTTATTGGTTTGAGTATGTTTAGTAGAGGAAAAGATCATATTAATATATTTGAGGTTTATATGAAGAGAATATTTATAGTTTCCATAGAGTATGGAGTTAGTTTTATCTTTGGGATCGTATTTGAATGTAGTTTCATACTACATTATTTACATGAGCCTTTATTATTCTATATTAGTATGTTTCTGTTTGTCACAGGTGATTACTCACCTTTTTGCTGACGTGTGTGTTTATTTGCTATGTGTTTGCGGCCATGTCTTTTTCTTATGGTGGCCCTGCGACGATCCTTTTGGAATTTGTCCTCTATGGTGAGTAGTCAAGATGACTGGAGCAGATTGATCGTGAAGGATTACAGTTAGAAGTAAAGGAGCTCAAGTGTTACCGTTTAGTCTTTTATAACAATTGTACAGTTGTAAATAAATCACCTAGTAATTGAGTTGTAATGGTTTGAGTTTTGTAAGCCTTAGCACTTGACATTGTGGTCAAGTGTGGCGGTATACCTCCAATTAAGGTGTAAGCTTCCGCAATGTTATTATAAAGTCTTTTATATTCTTATTTATTTATAGCTAGTAAATTGGGGGTGTTACAACTCATGACCAATATCGTGAAGCGATGTCACTGCATTAAGAACCAATTTCTCCAACTCAAGTTTGAAATTTCGGAATACGTACCACACTATATAATTAAAATACTTTAATTCAATGTCGTTGCCAACCCAAAACAAAACAAATAAATGAGAATGTCAATCATAAACTCTACACGACAAACACAAAACTACAAAACTATTTGATATCCCTCGTTCAAGTACATCATATATGTATTATAAAAAAAAAAGAATACATCATATATATATGAACCGCCAAAAAGATACAAAGGTCCCCGCAACATCTCTTCTTGTTCGAGAATGTTCTTCTCCACACACCACGAGCTACATTTGGTGCATACATTTTCAATTAAATACTTTTAAGAAAATTACTACTACATAATAGTATATACTTCCGCCGTTCCGGAAATATCGCACCATATATAGTTGACTTTTACTCCTCTAACAATTACTTTGACTCTTAATATCTAAAATCGTGTGCAAGTAAAAATTGTAAAAAATTAATATTTAGAAAATATATCTCGATACGAATTTAACATGACCACACATGACTAAAATTTCCTTACGTACGAAACATAAAAAATGGCCAAAGTCGTAATGTGAATAGTGTAAAAAACAAATTAGCGATATTTCCGGAACGGAGGAAGTATATATATAACTAGTTTAATGCACATGATGCGTGCGAAAGTAAATAATAGAGCAAAATTATACGTAGTATACGTTACTCAATAAATATGTAGTAACTTTTTTGTAAGACCGCCTTACAAGAAAGACCACCTTGTTGGCGCATGTGCGACGTCATGCCGATGTCAGCATTTTATTAAAAAAATCTAATTTTTTTTCCAAATTTTTTTCCCGAAATAAAAATTTTCGCAATTATTTTTTTTTGTAATAACTAAACTAGCGTAAAATATAACTTAAAGAAACAAAATCATAAATAATTGAATAACAAAATAGTTAAGGTATAAATACAAATAGTTAAACTTATGAGTCGAATAGTTATGAAATTTAAACAAATTTATTATTAACTAAAACTCAAAATCATAACTAAAAGTCATAAAATCTTAACTAATTAGTTCCATTGTTTAACTAATTGGTTTCATTACTTGACTAATTAGTTCCAGTACATAACTAATTGGTTACATTGTTTAACTAATTGGTTGCAATGCTTAACTAATTGGTTCTATTGCTTAACTAATTGGTTCCAAACTTTCAATGCTTAACTAATTGGTTTCACTGCTTAACTAATTGGTTCTAGTGCTTAACTAATTGGTTGCATTAGTTAACTAATTGGTTGCAATGTTTAACTAATTGGTTGCATTGCTTAATTAATTAATTCCAGTGCTTAACTAATTGGTTTCATTGGTTAAATAATTGGTTCCATTTCTTAACTAATTGATACAGTGCTTAACTAATTGGTTTTATTGCTTAATTAATTGGTTCCATTACTTAACTACTTGGTTCTATTATTTAATTAATTGGTTCCATTGCTTAACTAATTTAATACTTAACTAACTAATTTGTAGGCTTAACCAAATACTTTATTTATATATGTAAAATTATTAGTTTCATTTCTTAACTAATTGGTTCCATTGCTTAACTAGTTTAATTCTTAACTAACTAATTTTTAGGCTTAACCAAATACTTTCTTTATATCTGTAAAATTATTAGTTTATTTTCTTAACTAATTGGTACCATTGCTTAACTAATTGGTTTCAATGCTTAACTAATTGGTTCCATTGCTTAACTAATTGAATTCAAGCTTAACTAATCGGTTCCAATGCTTAACTAATTGGTTCCAATGCTAAACTAATCGGTTCCATTGCTTAAATAATTGGTTCCATTGCTTAACTAATTAACTTTAATGCTAAACTAATTAATTACAATGCTTAACTAATTAGTTTCAGTGTTAACTAATTGGTTCTATTACTTAACTACTTGGTTCCAATGTTTAACTAATTGATCACGGTGCTTAAATAATTGGTTCATTGGTTAACTAATTGGTTTATTGTTTAACTAATTAGTTTTAGTGCTTAACTAATTGAATTTCAGGCTTAACAAATACTTTCTTTATATTTGTAAACTTATTAGTTTTAGTGTTTAACTAATTCATTTCATTGCTCAACTGATTAGTTCTATTGCTTAACTAATTGGTTTCATTGCTTAAAATTTTGTATTTTAACTAAAGCCCTGAAATTCGTTGTCTGAAACTCAGAAATACGTAACTAAAACTCAAAAATACTAAAATCAAGAAAATCGTAATTAAAATTAAAATAATCTTAACTAAAACTAAATTATTCTCATCTAAAACTAATTTAACCTTAACTAAAACATAGAAATACGTGACTAAAACTCACAAAATCATAACTAAAACTTAAAAAATCGTAACTAAAACGCATAACAAATTAACTAAAGCCCTAAAACGAAACAATATTCAACTACTAAACTAACATTGATCATTGAAGGAAATAATGCCCTTGGTCCAAGTATGCATTTAATTGTAAGTCTAATAAATGCGGTTCAGTGTTAATTATAGGGGTGTTCAAAAATACCCGACCCGCATTACCCGACCCGCTGACCCGCCGACCCGCTACATTTAAAGCGGGTAATTTGCAGATTTTTTAGAAATAAATGGGCCGGGTACGCGACCCGGTAAAAATCCCGGGTACCGGGTCGGGGCATGGGCCTCTATATTCGTTAAACGGGTACCCGGATATACCCGTTTAAAAAAAAAAAATAATTAAAATTCCCATTTTTTTTGGAAAATTACGTACAGCACATGAGCATTGACTCATTGAGTCATTGAGAGATGAGACAAAACTCAAAAGCCCCAAAACAAGGAAATTAGGGTTTTGTTTCCTTCGCTTCAACTTCCCCTTCTTCCTCTGTTACTCTGTCTTCTTCCTCAACCCTCAACTTTCCCACCCTCCTCAGCGGCTCCGCCGCACTCAACTCTTCATCAGTCCTCCTCCCTCTCTCACGGATCTCCGGTCACGGCTCACGGCTCTCACCCTCAGTCCTCCTCTCCTCACTCTCGCAACTCGCAACTCGCAAGGCTTCACTCCAAGGTATTTTTCACTTCAGAATATTATGATGTTATGTACGAATTTAATTTCTATGATTCTACGAATTTCATTTCTATAATTTCTACGAATTTAATTTATACGAATTTATTTTTCACTTCAAGTTATTTGATTTATACGAATTTAGTTATTCATATTTCATAGGAATTTGTAAGTTAGATTTTACGAATTTAGTTATTTAGTTATTCATATTTCATAGGAATTTGTAAGTTAGATTTATACGAATTTAGTTATTCATATTTCATACGAATTTTGATTTAGATTAGTAGTATTAGAAATTTAGTTATTCATATTTCATACGAATTTAGTGTAGATTAGTAGTATTAGAATTTTGTAAGTTTAGAAGTTAGTATTGCCTGCAAAACCATGGAAATCAGTAATTTCAAAATTTCTAATTTGCCTGCAGAACCATGGAAATCAGTTAGTATTACTAATTTGCCTGCCTAACCATGGAAATCAGTTAGTATTACTAATTTGCCTTGGCTGATGAAATCTTCCAGCTTGGATGGTGGAAGCTCTTATTTGTGGGCAAGATTGGATGCGTACCTCTCATACTTGTATTACTATTGAGGAGAGTTTGCTAGAGTTGGAGAAAATGGAAGAAGGTTACTCTTTCAACCTTGTTTGTTTCCTATATTTTTCAGATTTAATAATTGATTTATGTGTATATTACTAAAAATTTATTCTTATTTTGATTTCTAGGTATGCAAGAATTGGTTTCGGAACAACCAACTATTATAATTGACGAAACGATTGAAGAAGCTTCGGATATCACAAATTTCACAATGGACGACATACTTGAATGAGTTTTGTTGATTAATGACTTTGTAAACTTTTGGGATTTCTGCCTGTGTGCAGTGTAGTGTAGTAAACTTCTGTGAACTTTAGTTTTTGTTAAGTGTTGTGCTTGCTTGTCTGCTTGTGCATGTGTGGCTGTGTGCACAATTGCACACTATCTTAGTATATGTTACTGCCTACTGCTGCCTGCTGTGTGTGCTACTGGCCTACTGCCTACTGCAGTACTTCTGCTTGATGCTGGTCAATCTACTGTGTTTGTAATGCTGCTGGGCCTGCTGGCTGTAAATCTGTAATGTTGCATTGCTGCAATGCTGCCTGCTGTAAGTCTGTAACTACTGCTGCAGTGCTGCCTGAGTGCTTGCTAGTCTGCTTAATGCAGATGCACTAAATGTACAAGCCTACAGGGTGGATCATCTTTGGCTCTTTGCTCATTTGCTGTAGATTTGTAGTGCTGATTGCTGACTGCATTTATATGAATTGTTGCTATGAATTTTTATTTTTAATTATTTTGGATTTTACTATTTAGTTGTTAAGTAATCTGAATTTTAGTTTTTATATACGGCATGGTGAAACAATAACATCTCAAATTATGCATTTATGCTACATGATTGTTTACAAAAAGCACAGAATTTTTTTTAATAATAAAATCGGGTACCCATGACCCGACCCGGAATAACCGGGTACCTGTTTATCGGGTACCCGGTTATTCCGGGTCGGGTCATGGGCCGAAAAATTTACTACCCGGAAGTTCGGGTACCCGCATTTCCGGGTACCCGTTTAGCCGGGTACCCGGTAATGAACACCCCTAGTAAGGAGTCCTTTTATGTCGTGGCAAATGAGATAGGTTTACCTAATAAGTTCTTAGACGTACCTATCAACCAAGAGTAGTTTCTAGACTATTAGGAAAGGCTTTGCTTACATAAAATATTTTAGAATTGAGTCTAAATACATAATGTGCTTAATTCTTCAATGATTTAAGGATATTGGAATCATTTTATTCACACCTGCCGGAACACATAACTTGAATAAAATGCTTAATAAATGATAAATTATGCATGTTTGCTAGAATTTAAGTTTATTAAGAGAAATAGTGAATGGTTATTTATTTGTTTATTCTTTTTTCGATTGTAGTTTTACTATGGCAAACAACAATTTCATTCAACATCCGATCAATTCTCGAAAAGGAGAAGTTGAACGGGAAAAACTTCCATGACTGGCAAAGGAACTTACAAATAGTTCTTATGCAGGAAGAAAAGGAGTATGTCTTAGAAGAGGCGATGCCCGAAGCCTCAGGCGACGGGGTCACTCAGGCAGCCCTCAATCGTTGGATTGATGCCAACAAGGATGTGAAATGTCTAATGCTTGCAACCATGAGTGCGGATCTACAGAAAACATTCATCAACTCAGATGCTTTCACGATCATCAGTGAGTTAAAGAACATGTTCCAAGATCTGGCTCGAGTCGAAAGATTCGAGACTCATAGGCAAATTCTTGAGACCAAGCTTAAGAAAGGCGAGCCCGTAAGTCCACATGTTCTCAAAATGATTGGACTCATTGAGAATATGAGTCGGCTGGATCAACAATTCTCTCAGGAAATGGCTGTAGACACCATCCTCCATTCTCTTCATAACGGGTATGATCAGTTCAAGCCGAACTACAGTATGAATAGTCTGGACAAAACGCTCACTAAGCTTCACGGTATGCTGAAGACCGCTGAAAAGACGCCCAAAAGTGATAAGCAAGATGTGCTTATGGTGCGTGGGGGCAAGTTCAAGAAATCTGGCAAGAAGAGGAATGCTAAGAAAGGTGGCAAGAAGGCCAACCCAACTAAGCAAGCTGGCGGCACCAAGTCTGAAAAGAAGAAGGTGAGCCAACCCACTTCTGAATCTGAATGCTTCTACTGCAAGAAGAAGGGGCATTGGAAGAGAGATTGCTTGAAGCTTAAGGACGATCAGAAGAACGGAACAATCGTTCCATCTTCAGGTATTTTCGTTATAGACTGTATACTTTCTAATTCAACTTCTTGGGTATTAGATACAGGTTGTGGCTCACACTTATGTTCCAATTCGCAGGGACTAAGAAGAAGTAGAAGGTTAAGCAAGGGTGAAGTCGACCTACGAGTTGGAAATGGAGCACGGATTGCTGCATTAGCTGTAGGAACTTATTATTTGTCGTTTCCCTCTGGGCTAGTTTTGGAACTAGAAGATTGTTTCCATGTTCCAAGTCTTACTAAAAACATCATTTCTGTTTCTTGCTTAGATGCTAAGGGATTTTCCTTTTTAATAAAAGACAATAGTTGTTCGTTTTATTTTAAAGAGATGTTTTATGGATCTGCTAGATTAGTCAATGGACTTTATTTATTAGATCACGACAAACAAGTTTATAACATAAATACCAAAAAGGCCAAAAAGAATGATTCATATCTCACCTATCTATGGCATCGTCGATTAGGCCATATTAACTTGAAAGGAATAGAAAGACTTCAAAAGGAAGGAATTCTAGAACCATTTGACTTAGAGGATTATGGTAAGTGCGAATCATGTTTACTTAGCAAAATGACAAAGCAACCTTTCTCTAAAGTTGGAGAAAGAGAAACTGAACTATTGGGTTTAATCATACAGATGTATGTGGACCAATGAGTACAAATGCTAGAGGTGGTTTCAGCTACTTTATCACTTTCACTGATGACTTCAGTAGATATGGTTATGTCTACCTGATGAAGCATAAGTCTGAATCCTTTGACAAATTCAAGGAATTTCAGAGTGAAGTAGAGAATCAATAGGCAAGAAGATTAAGGCACTGTGGTCTGACAGAGGCGGTGAATATCTGAGATATGAATTTGATGACCATCTGAAAGAATGTGGAATTCTATCAGAATTGACTCCTCCTGTAACACCTCAATGGAATGGTGTGTCGGAACGGAGGAATAGAACCTTGCTAGACATGGTTAGATCAATGATGGGTCAGGCCGAACTTCCAATAGAAATTTGGGGACATGCACTAAACACAGCTGCACTCACTATAAATAGAGCTCCGTCTAAAGCTGTTGAAAAGACTCCATATGAGTTATGGTTTGGAAAGCCTCCAAAAGTGTCTTTTCTTAAGATTTAGGGTTGTGAAGTATACGTCAAACAATTAATTTCAGACAAACTTCAACCAAAATCTGACAAATGTATCCTTGTGGGCTACCCAAAGGAAACAAAGGGGTATTACTTCTACAATACATGTGAGAACAAAGTGTTTGTTGCTCGAGATGGTATCTTTTTGGAAAGAGATCACATTTCCAAAATGACAAGTGGGAGAAAAGTAGACCTCGAAGAAATTCGAGTCGAACAACAAACTCTAGAGAATGCTCAAGATGACATTCAGGATGAAACTCAGAGATCTTTAGAAGTATCTGGTGAGAATCAAGAACCATCTAGAAATGTAACCCAGCGTAGATCGCAAAGATATAGATCTCAACCGGAAAGGTACTTAGGTATTTTGACGAACGAGAGCTATGAAGTTCTATTACTTGAAAGTGATGAACCTGCGACTTACAAACAAGCTATGACGAGCCCTAGCTCCAAGCAATGGAAAGAAGCCATGCAATCTGAATTAGACTCCATGTCTGAAAACCAAGTTTGGGATTTGGTCGATTTGCCAGATGGCTACCAAGCCATAGGAAGCAAATGGGTTTTCAAAATGAAAAAGGACAAGGATGGGAAACTTGAAGTTTTCAAAGCTAGATTGGTTGCAAAAGGTTACATGCAAGTCCACGGTGTGGATTACGATGAAACCTTTTCACCAGTTGCAATGCTAAAGTCTATTCGAATAATGTTAGAAATCGCTGCATATTACGATTACGAAATATGGCGGATGGATGTCAAAACCGCTTTCTTAAACGGCGTTTTAACAGAAACTGTTTTTATGACACAGCCTGAGGGTTTTGAGGATCCAAAGAATGCTAAAAAGGCATGCAAGCTTAAGAAATCAATCTACGGATTGAAGCAAACATCAAGGAGCTGGAATATATGTTTTGATGAAGCAGTCAGTGACTTTGGTTTCATCAAGAACGCAGACGAATCTTGTGTATACAAGAAGGTCAGTGGGAGCAAAATTTCTTTTCTAGTATTATATGTCGACGCCATATTACTTATCGGAAATGACATTCCTATGTTGAACTCTGTCAAGATTTGGCTTGGGAAATGTTTTTCGATGAAGGATCTAGGAGAAGCACAGTACATATTGGGCATCAAGATTTACAGAGATAGATCTAAGAAGATGATTAGACTCAGTCAAAGCACTTATATCAATAAGGTACTTGAAAGGTTCAATATGGCAGACTCCAAGCGAGGCCACCTACCCATGTCTCATGGAATGACTCTAAGCAAGACTCAGTGCCCAAAAACACTAGATGAGCGTAGACGAATGAGTTGGATTCCATATCATCATTGATTGGTTCAATAATGTATGCTACGATATGTACACGCCCGGATGTTGCGTACGCACTCAGTGCTACGAGCAGATACTAGTCAGATCCAGGAGAGGTGATATGTGTGTTTTATATAGTGTTTTTACCCCCGTCCCTTAGTACTTTTATGCGTCAAATGAGCTCTTAGGAGCCGTTTTTAGTACTAATCTGTGTATTTGAGTGTGCCTTGAGTTTCAGGACTACTTAGTGAGAAATTGGTCTTTTTAGACCCGTTTCATGATGATTTAGGCCACTACGCGATCCCAAGGGAGTTCGGGACAACTACTGTCGACTTGCGGGAGCCTTTGTAATACCCCGAATTTTTAAAACTCGATTAATTATGCTTAATTATTTTTTATTTAATTTAAAAATGTTTTAAATCCTAATTTCGAACTTTATTTTAATTAACAAAGTTTTATTTCGCTTGAATTTTTAATATTTTTACACGAATTACTATTTTAAGATTTTATAATTTAATTTCATATTTACGAGCTTAATCTTAATATTTTCGGATTTTAAATAATTTCGAAACGTTCTTATCTTTATTCGAAAACTAAATTTATTTTTCGTTAATGATATTTCCTTTTTTAGAATTATTTCAAAACTTGGTTTTAATTAAACATTTTCCTAAAATAGAAACCAATTTTCAGAAATCTTGCCTAACTATGTGAAATGACCAAATTGCCCCTAAGGAACAAATTGGCATCTTTTTCATTCCTTGCTATTCACGTACAAACAATAGCATACAAACAAGAACAAGGATGAAGGAATTCCTTCATTCCTCTCCACCCACAATTCAGTCTACATTCATGCCTAGTTTTCCAAGGATTTCAGCTTATTATTCACTCAACTCAACACTATAAACAAGCCACAAATTGTCACCATTTTTCCAACCAAATCAGTTTAACCAAAACTGAAAACCACCCCTCCCTGGTTTCCTGCTTCGTTCGAACAACCACCATCAGCCACTGAAACCAACCACTGCCACCACCGTATTCCACCACCACTACTTCCCATCCTCACCGCCAACCACCGTCGACCAACACCGCACCCACTGCCCCTGCTCTCCTCCTCCTTGTCGCAACTCCCCTGCCCTCCTCTGCCTCCCATTTCCCCTTTTTCCCTCGCTGCGCCACCACAACACCACCACCTTATCACTCCTCAAATCAATCTCCATACTTCCCGGCGAGCCGCCGTTTCCACCGCCCAAAAACACCCCCAAACTCCCCTATTATTCTCCTTGATTCGTGCCTTTCTTTCCCCCTCTCTCGTCGTTCGGCTGCCACAAATCACCCACCACCACCTTCGCCTTCACCGGTACCACCCAGAGACACCGAGAAACCCGATCCCAGCCGCCACCTTCTTCCTCTTCTCCTCCCTTTCGTGTTCCCCTATCTCGGCCCCTCCCCTGTTCTTCGTGTCAGTTTCAAAAAAAAAATAAGAGAACGAGTTCCAGTAATTGGAACTTGGTTCTTTCATTTTTCACATTAAGCCCAAATCTTGTCTTGGCCCAATACCCTAAAGTAAGCTCCATTCTCTCTAAGCACTCATGTAAATCAATTATTATTTGTTTTAATAGAAATTTAAATGATAAATTCAGATTTATATTTTGACTGTAATTTTGGTGTAAATAATATTTTCATTAATTTATGAAATTTAAATAATGTAAATCGATTTATGAAATATATAAATATTTTGATTGAAATGTTGTTTAATAATATTTTCAAAGATTACATTTTTATTAAATTAATTATTCCAAAATTTAATATCTATAAATGTGTTATTTATAAAATATTAGTTTTAAGTATTTATCATTATAATACTAATTCAATAAGTTAATATTTTGAAAGAATTCGGACTTGGAGCTCAGGAAGGACGATCCATCAGACAGGGAGTATAAAAACTACGGTTGAGGTAACGGTTATTGCTAGTACCCGCAATCCCTTCGAAATGTATTTATGAATGATGTTATGATTGATTGATGTTTTATAATGATGTTTTATGATTTGCGGGATTATAAGTATGATTTGATTGAATTGTTTTACGATAATACAGCTTTATGCAAAGTATTGATTTAACGAATTATTATTCCTGAAAAAAATGATTTTATGAAACAACGAGATTTAATGGTTTTATTGAACTATCCTGAATGAATGAGATTTTCCTGATTAATGTTCAACTAAAAGAAATGTAAACATGATAAATGAAAGTGTAAGAACTGGTCAAGTTCCCCTGATATGGAGCCCAGGCTCCCCCTGATAAGAAGCACTGGCTTCCCCTGATATGGAACCAAGGTTCCCCCTGATAAGAAGCACTGGCTTCCCCTGATATGGAACCAAGGTTCCCCCTGATAAGAAGCACTGGCTTCCCCTGTTATGGAGCACTGACTCCCCCTGTTATGAAGCACTGGCTTCCCCTGTTCGTAGGAGACGTCCTACCATGTTTTCCTGTAAAATCCTGACGACCAGAATAATACTGTTAAAAGGAAAAAGATTAATGAAATGATGTTCCTGAAATGATATTCCTGAAATGATATTCTTGAAATAATATTCCTGAATTGATATTACAGAAATGATGTTTCGAAATGATGCTTTTGAAATGATGATTTATTAAATGTTTTACTATATTCTATTCTCCTTGTGTTATTAAATAAAATTAATTGAAATGATGTTACGATGCTAGGGTAACTCGTTACTGAGTCTTCGGCTCACCGTTTTGTTTTCTGTTTTAGGTACTGTTGGGGACCACGGAAACGAGTAGTGGGTTAATGTTAAGTTGTAACAAGTTTAAGTAAAGATTCTGGATTAAGTTACGTACTTTTATTAAGGAAATTAAAAATGATTATTATGTTAATTTTGGAGTTTAATAGCTTATGATTGATGGTTGCCTTGTAATTCCCAAGAGGGAGTTACGGCAGGTAATGTCCCGACCGAATTAGGTTAATTCCGCTGCTAATTATGCTTTAATAAGCGATTTAGAGGTCGGGGTGTTATAGTTTGGTATTCAGAGCAAAGGTTCTGGACCCTAAGTGCTAAACCTTACGGGTTTTGCGCGTAGTAGAATTCAATAGGATTTAAGCAAAGAGTTTTAAGGAATAAGTTAAAAAGAATATGTTAAGTTAAAATGAAATGAGTGTGAGTGTAGGAACGGGCTAAAAAGGGATTATTTTTCCTGTTGTTTATGTTTCCTAATCGAGTATATTATGTAGAATGTCGACTATCGAGGCTGCTAACGATATTAACGATGGAGCTCACAATGAGCACAACGTCCATGTCAACGATGACACTATCTACAAGGATGTTGCCCACGATGATCCCTATGACGATCAACCTATCGAAGATCACAAAGAAAGGATGGAACGATTAGAAACCGTTAGCACGATGTTAGCTGAATTAATCAAAGATTCCCAGAAAAAGAAATCGACGAATGCGAACGAAAATGCATCAATGTTCAAGAAGTTTTCATCCCTAAACCCACCATCTTACGATGGAAAGCCCGACCCTGTAGAATTCGAGGATTGGATTAATCGCATAGATCAGTTGTTTGAAACGTTGCAATGTCCTAAGGAATGGAGAGTCGATTTCGCTGTGTTTTACTTAACGGGTCAAGCAAGTTTATGGTGGAAAGTTAATAAGGAAAGGAAGAATGAACCTAGATTTGGTTGGACCGAGCTACAAAAGTTACTAAGAGATAAGTTTTATCCACCATCCCCGAGGAAACAAAAGGAAGACGAGTTTTTGCACTTGCAACAAGGAACAATGAGTGTTATGGAATATGCAAACAAGTTCATGGAATTGTCAAGATTTGCACCGGAGCTGGTATCGACAGAACAATCTAGGATGAACCGTTTTGAGCGAGGTCTTCATTTGAAGTACCAAGATAGGTTGGCAACTCAAAGCTTTACTTCCTATCAAGATATGGTTGATATTGCAGTTAATGTTGAACGAGTTGTATTACTTTGAGAAGCGCAAAATGTTGGTGATAAAAGGAAGAATGATAATCAAAACCATGGAGGATCTAAAAGGCCAAACCAAGGAAACCATAATTATAGAAGAGACCAAGGTTATAATGATAGAGCGGCTCGTAGTGTATGGTGTGCTAAGTGTGGAAAGAGAAACCATACTGAAAGTGAATGTCGTGCAGGAACGAAGACGTGTTATCGATGTGGAGGAAAAGATCATTTTGTCAGGGACTGCCCTAAACCACCTCCCACCGATACTGGAAGAGCAACCTCGACCAATCATGAACGAAACAACAACAATGCTAGGGTTAAGCATGATCCACCACGACCACCAATATATGGAAAATCTTACATGATGAGAGCTGATAAGGAAGAAGAAGATGACGCCAACGCTGATACTATTTCAATTTAGTTCTTATGTACGTTTGAATCTAAATTTCCTGTTTTAGATTTGAATCATATCATAGATCTTTTGTCAAGGACGTGTTATGAAATGTTTAAGAATCACTGATGTCCTCAAGGAAGTAAAGTTTATGAAAGAATTAATAAAAGCATGATTTTGTGGATATGAACTGTTTTAAGGAACTTTTATGTTTATGAATTATTTAAGGTTGATTGTTAGAGTATCGAAAGAGCATGAGTTTGTATTTAAGGTTGAATGATATAGTACAAAAGAGTATGAGTTTATATTTCATAAATGGCAAATCATCACTTAACTCAAGGTTATTAAAGGTTCAAAGCGTTTAAGCTATGATTTATGGGTTATTTTCCCGCACCCTTCATAATGATTGTTTGTGGTTGTAAGTACCTAAGTGTATTTTCATATATGTTAAGGAAGCTAAGCTAGAATCTTAAAAAGTGATGCAAAAATATTATGTGATCGAGACCAAACATGATTTATGGTGAAAATATGAAATTGAGGTTACACATGGAGTTATGAGGATTATACCAAAGGAAGTTATCAGGATTAGTCTGTCAGTAAGGTTGATGGTGTTTTTAGTATACCTTTCCGCATCATTTATAGGGATTGTTTTTGAAAGAATGCTTGTTAACCTACATAAAGAAAGCTAAGCAAGGGAATATAAGGTTTGCAAAAATGTTATGTGGAAAAATATGATTGATGGTGAAAGCATGAGATTGAGGTTGCATATTAAGCTCTAAGGATCTTACCAAAATAGGTTATTGAGAATTAGTCCGTCTATCAGGATGATGATATTAATGAATGTTATGAAATTCGAAAAGAATTATGAATGATTGAGGAATGCGATGGAGTTGAGAATAGAAATCGACAAAATGACGTGTCTGTAAAACCAGGTAGTCTGAACTAAGTTTCTGGAACCTAGATTGTTTCTGATAAAGGCACATGTGATGGCTTAGAATTATCCGCCAAAACCCAAGGTTTGTCGACTTAAAATACTAAGGATAAGTAACGAAGTCGTACGTCTAATGATGTAGTTCCTGTCACGTGATTGGACTCAAACCCCCGCAACGAACGTAGCCAACAAAGTTGTGTGACGCAGAAGAAAAGATCGGAAATCGAAATTGAAACGAATCGAATAAAGGAAGTCAACGACAAGATTCCGGCAACAAAGAGGCCAATAGAAAATGAAAGCGAAATATCTCTAATTATTCTCCCATGAGCGATATGATGTATAAATGATTATGTTTTCTATGAATGATTATGTTATGGTCAACCATGCTAGTGTGTTAGATCAAATGATTATGAATGTTATGCTTATGTTGAATATGAAAATTTTCAATTTATGAATTATGTCTTTATGATATGATTATGTTTACGCCGACATGATTGTACTGGTTATCTAATTGTTTTTCATGGATGCCGTCTCCGATGGAAGTTCTCCTGAGCTCAGAGTACGAGATTGATATAATAAATAAATTTTACAGATTATTTGAGTATTGAAATTGGTAGATAAATATTTATTTTAATTACATATACATATATTTTCGGAATTATAATTTTTCATTAAAAGTTACTATTTTCGGTAGAAATTATTTTCAAACAAGATATCACAAAGTAAAAATGGGAGCCTAGTCTAAGTTAACAATTTTCCCCTTTTATGTTCTTTGCTCCTCGATCCTATTCTATGAAGTAAAGTGGAGATACTAAAGATGACGGCGGAATGTAATTGACCTTAATGACGATTAAGGATCAATATATAATTTTGCCCCTTTTGTATTCTTTACTCTTCAATTCTAGGTCCCGAGTTGAAGCGGAGTCATCAAAGAAGATGGCGGAATGAAAGCTAGACATTGTCGGAATTGGAATGAAATTGTGAGATCTTGGTTTTTAAAATAAATATCATACTTTTAATCGAATGTTTTTGATTTACAACAATCATTTCATACGTCTAATTTTCACGTTTCGAGGACGAAACTTTTTCTAAGGGAGTAAGAATGTAATACCCCGAATTTTTAAAACTCGATTAATTATGCTTAATTATTTTTTATTTAATTAAAAAATGTTTTAAATCCTAATTTCGAACTTTATTTTAATTAACGAAGTTTTATTTCGCTTGAATTTTTAATATTTTTACACGAATTACTATTTTTAGATTTTATAATTTAATTTCATATTTACGAGCTTAATCTTAATATTTTCGGATTTTAAATAATTTCGAAACGTTCTTATCTTTATTCGAAAACTAAATTTATTTTTGTTAATGATATTTCCTTTTTTAGAATTATTTCAAAACTTGGTTTTAATTAAACATTTTCCTAAAATAGAAACCGATTTTCAGAAATCTTGCCTAACTATGTCAAATGACCAAAAGGAACAAATTGGCATCTTTTTCATTCCTTGCTATTCACGTACAAACAATAGCATACAAACAAGAACAAGAACAAGGATGAAGGAATTCCTTCATTCATCTCCACCCACAATTCAGTCTACATTCATGCCTTGTTTCCCAAGGATTTCAGCTTATTATTCACTCAACTCAACACTATAAACAAGCCACAAATTGTCACCATTTTTCCAACCAAATCAGTTTAACCAAAACTGAAAACCACCCCTCCCTGGTTTCCTGCTTCGTTCGAACAACCACCATCAGCCACTGAAACCAACCACTGCCACCACCGTATTCCACCACCACTACTTCCCATCCTCACCGCCAACCACCGTTGACCAACACCGCACCCACTGCCCCTGCTCTCCTCCTCCTTGTCGCAACTCCCCTGCCCTCCTCTGCCTCCCATTTCCCCTTTTTCCCTCGCTGCGCCACCACAACACCACCACCTTATCACTCCTCAAATCAATCTCTATACTTCCCGGCTAGCCGCCGTTTCCACCGCCCATAAACACCCCCAAACTCCCCTGTTATTCTCCTTGATTCGTGCCTTTCTTTCCCCCTCTCTCGTCGTACGGCTGCCACAAATCACCCACCACCACCTTCGCCTTCACCGGTACCACCCAGAGACACCGAGAAACCCGATCCCAGCCGCCACCTTCTTCCTCTTCTCCTCCCTTTCGTGTGTCCCTGTCTCGGCCCCTCCCTTGTTCTTCGTGTCAGTTTCAAAAAAAAAAAGAGAACGAGTTCCAGTAATTGGAACTTGGTTCTTTCATTTTTCACATTAAGCCCAACTCTTGTCTTGGCCCAATACCCTAAAGTAAGCTCCATTCTCTCTAAGCACTCATGTTAATCAATTATTATTTGTTTTAATAGAAATTTAAATGATAAATTCATATTTATATTTTGACTGTAATTTTGGTGTAAATAATATTTTCGCTAATTTATGAAATTTAAATAATGTAAATCGATTTATGAAATATATAAATATTTTGATTGAAATGTTGTTTAATAATATTTTCAAAGATTACATTTTTATTAAATTAATTATTCCAAAATTTAATATCTATAAATGTATTATTTATAAAATATTAGTTTTAAGTATTTATCGTTATAATACTAATTCAATAAGTTAATATTTTGAAAGAATTCGGACTCGGAGCTCAGGAAGGACGATCCATCAGACAGGGAGTATAAAAACTACGGTTGAGGTAACGGTTATTGCTAGTACCCGCAATCCCTTCGAAATGTATTTATGAATGATGTTATGATTGATTGATGTTTTATAATGATGTTTTATGATTTGCGGGATTATAAGTATGATTTGATTGAATTGTTTTACGATAATACAGCTTTATGCAAAGTATTGATTTAACGAATTATTATTCCTGAAAAAAATGATTTTATGAAACAACGAGATTTAATGGTTTTATTGAACTATCCTGAATGAATGAGATTTTCCTGTTTAATGTTCAACTAAAAGAAATGTAAACATGATAAATGAAAGTGTAAGAACTGGTCAAGTTCCCCTGATATGGAGCCGAGGCTCCCCCTGTTAAGAAGCACTGGCTTCCCCTGATACGGAACCAAGGTTCCCCCTGATAAGAAGCACTGGCTTCCCCTGATATGGAACCAAGGTTCCCCCTGATAAGAAGCACTGGCTTCCCCTGTTATGGAGCACTGACTCCCCCTGTTATGAAGCACTGGCTTCCCCTGTTCGTAGGAGACGTCCTACCATGTTTTCCTGTAAAATCCTGACGACCAGAATAATACTGTTAAAAGGAAAAAGATTAATGAAATGATGTTCCTGAAATGATATTCCTGAAATGATATTCTTGAAATAATATTCCTGAATTGATATTACAGAAATGATGTTTCGAAATGATGCTTTTGAAATGATGATTTATTAAATGTTTTACTATATTCTATTCTCCATGTGTTATTAAATAAAATGAATTGAAATGATGTTACGATGCTAGGGTAACTCGTTACTGAGTCTTCGGCTCACCGTTTTGTTTTCTGTTTTAGGTACTGCTGGGGACCACGGAAACGAGTAGTGGCGAGGATTTCACTATTACAGTGTTCACCTAAGTTAATGTTAAGTTGTAACAAGTTTAAGTAAAGATTCTTGATTAAGTTACGTACTTTTATTAAGGAAATTAAAAATGATTATTATGTTAATTTTGGAGTTTAATAGCTTATGATTGATGGTTGCCTTGTAATTCCCAAGAGGGAGTTACGGCAGGTAATGTCCCGACCGAGTTAGGTTAATTTCGCTGCTAATTATGCTTTAATAAGCGATTTAGAGGTCGGGGTGTTACAGCCTTAGATTCTCATGGTTGAGCCCCGGAAGTTAGACTCGGTGTTACGGAAAAAGGACGGTTCATTTAGCTTTCCGCCCGGTTGATCTCCTCTCGCCCACTGGGCGAGCAAGCAGAAGATGCCGCAATCAGCAGGCGCCAGACGGGCGGAGTTCTGCCCGGTGGTCACCGGGCGCCCATCAGCGTGAGGATGCAAGATTTTTTTCCTCGCCCGTGCCGAAGAATGTCAGGGTGTCTCCCTCTGCCCGTCGGGCAGACCTGCGCCCGACGGGCGGGATTCGAGCTGGTCGCCCGACGGGCGGTCGTCTGCCCGACCGGGCGACGACAACCCTGGGCGGTTTTTCGCGCTTTGTTTTCCGGTTTTCTTTTATTATTTTGGGAAAACTATAAATACTAGGCTTCATTATTTTAGTGGACATCTTAATTCCTAGTATTGAAACCCTTAGTTTTATTTCCCTTAGTTGAATTCTCTCTCTAAATTTATGCAAACACTTAGTTTAATTTTCAATAAAAATCGAAGCTTTCAATTTCCATTGTTCTTAAATTAGGTATTGCTTCTTATTTTAATTCATTGTCTTGCTTTAATAATGCTTTCAATCATGATTATTACCTTGTTTATTGTTAATATAATTGAGTAGTTTAATTTCTAGGGTTTGGGGATCCATGAATAATATGAAGGGATGATTGCGATTGTTGGCATTGTAATTGAGTCCTATTGATTAGTTTATTCTACTACACAATTAGATTTGCGCAGGTTTAATTGTGATAGTCATGCAATATCAAGTTAAGATTCGAAAGATGCAATTTGATGTTTAGGCTTGTTTCAATAGGTAGAATTAGAGTTAATACGTAGCGAGAGCCCGTTAATTCTAAGTCTATGATTAGTATCGATTCGAGAGAGCATGCTAGTCTAATTAATTACTTTGTTGATTATTGTGATTGTTTATCGTCCTGGATTGTTATTTGTTGGTGAACCTATGCCCTAGATTCTTTAATTCCTGAATTCCTACTCGTTTAATTATTGTTCGTAGTCTTAGCATACAAATCACCAACCAATTCCTGTTTCCCAATAGTCTATTTTAGTTAATTAATAGTAGAAAGAACACTGTTTCCCTGTGGATTCGATCCTGACTTCCCTTGCTACCTAGCTAGTGGATTTAGGTTTATTTTTGATAAGGTGATACGACTTTAGCCTGTCAAATTTTGGCGCCGTTGTCGGGGAAAGGGTTTTATTTTCTGTTGTTGATTGTTTATCCTGGATTATTGTTTGTTACTACTCAAGGAACCCACGTTCCTTGAGACCGGATCTCACATTGTTTTTGTAGTTTATTTTGTCTATGCCCAGGACCGTAGGTACTAGTAATCTTACTCCATTCGATCCTGAGCCCGAAAGAACCTTTCGTAGACGAAGAACTTTCATTGCACAGTGTGGGAATTACTCTGATTCAGATCATAATATTGGCGATCTTTTTCCTTCAGATACAGATTTAGTTTCTGAGATAGAGATGGGTGACGAAACTCCACCACCGCCACCTACCCCACGGCTTACAGACTATTCTAAGCCAAGTCTGTCTGTGCTACCAAAGGCAATCATGCCTTCTATTGCAGCTAAGACCTTCAAGATTGAGCCTGCATTGATTAACATGATTGAGAGACGCCAGTACGGTGGGGAACCAGGTGAAGATCCGAATCTTCACATTCAGTCCTTCATCCAATACTGTTCCACCATCAAGAGAAAGGGATTGACTCCGGAGCAGACTATGGAGATACTTTTTCCGTTCTCTCTGAGTGGGAAAGCTAAGTTGTGGATTAATGGGTTGAACCGGGCGGCTATGAAAATCACTAATTGGGAGTCCTTGGCCCTTGAATTCTATGTTAAATATTTCCCACCTGAGAAGACGGCTGGTCTGAGGGGTCAGACAATTCCTATCTCTCAACAAGCAGATGAGATTTTGTTCGAGGTTTGGGAGAGATTCAAGGACTTGCAGAGAGAGTGCCCGCACCATGGTTTGGATGACTGGTTTCTGATTCAGCAGTTTTATAATGGTCTGGGTAATGAGTCTAGGTGAATTTTGGATTCAGCTGCCAGTGGGAGATTCATGCAACTTGAGGTGCCTAGAGCTATGGAGGTGATTGAGGAGATAGCCATTCATAATACCCAGTATGGGAATCCTAGAGGCCTATCTAACAGGGGTGGTAAGCATGATTTGAATTCCATAGAACAATTAACTGCCCAATTGACTTCTTTGCATTATAAGTTTGATAATATGCAAGCAGCAAATGCTCAATCTGCCCATCCAGTTAGTGTAGCTGCAATGAGTGCCCAATCTGCTACTGTCTGTGAAAGTTGTGGAATGTCTGGTCATTATGCACAGGAATGTAGGAGCTCTATTGAACAATGTAACGCATTCCAGTCCTACAAACAAAAAAAACCATTCTCCAACTCTTACAATGAGGGCTACAAAAACAACCCTCTACTATCCTACAGGAGCAACAATATCCAGAACCCTCACCAAGTCCAACATCCACCACCACAACCATACCAACCCCCACAACAACAATCCTACCAACCACGGAACAACTACAACCAACAGTCTAGTGGACCACCTGGGTTCCCTAGACAACACACATCACCTCCACCACCACAACCTCAAGCCACACAGTCTGACCCTATGCTAATAGAGATGAGAAATATGATGCTACAAATGCAAAAATCTCTAAGTGAAAAGGATGCGAAAACCGATGCTCTTACTGCTCACAACAAGATCATTGATACACAGTTGGCACAGATGGCTACTACTATTGCAGGGAGGTCCCCCCGCCAACTTCCTTCACAGCCTGTAAATAGGGAAACTGCAAATGCTATTACATTGAGGAGTGATAGGGGTTATGATGGTCCTTCTATGCCCGTTGAGGTTGATTCTGAGATGTCTGCTAGTGGTCTGGTTAGTGAGGAAGTCCCAGAGATAGTCATGGATGGTAAGGAAGCTGAAAAGGTAGTCAGTGAGAATGAGGCTACAACTGAGGTTAAGAAGGGGACAGATATTCAAGTACCACCTATTGTACCTGAAGGAAATATGTCCTTCACCCAAGGTGCATTAAGTCTAATACCAAGGTTCAGATTAATTGCGAACAATTAATTCAGTGAGATCAAGTGATCGAAACAGCTAGCTGGAGCAATGTTTTCGATCAATGAGTTCTAATGGATATTGAACTCACAACTTACTCTTGACTGAACCTACAAGGTCACACCAATGACACGTAACAGATCACCGGATTAAATGAATCGGAAATTCATTTAATAGCTTTTCGGGACTTAAGTTGGAAACGTATTATACGATACGACCTTGCATCGGAATCATATATCGTATCGCGAATATTCGTAAGCTAGGCGAGACGAATAAATCGTATCGTACGACGGTGATTCGTCGTATACGAAACGATAAATAAATATATCGGAAATATATTTAATCGCGAATACGAGGAGCGGCCCACGAGCCAAGTGCACGAAGCACTCGAGGCCCATGGGCGCGCGCATAGGCGAGCAAGCAAAGCGCGGCAGCAGCGAGGCCCAAGAGGCGAGGGCTTTGCGCGTGCGAGCGGGCCGAGACCACGACACAAGAAGCAGCGCGGCCCACGACCCTTCGCTGTGCGTGTCCGTGTGACTTGGCGTGCAAGCTTGCTAGCCGGCCTTGCCTCTTGGCTTGGTCGGTTAGTAAGGTTATGTAAATAACCTTATAACCTAATTTTCCAACTTAGTACAATCATAACACAATACACACAACCCTAGGAGAAAACAGAGAACCCTAATTCTCTCTGTGCCTCCATAGTGTGTTCATCCCAAAAGGCAAAGTATCTTGATCAATTGTCTAAGCTACGATAATCAAGACGGATCTGAACGTGTCGGTGAACCAAGTAGAGGAACGACAAGTGGAGTTCTTTGTTCGTGTTCGTTGACAGATTATTGTGGAAAACACGCTTCGAATGTAAGTTTGCTTAATCTGTGCTTTATACATGTTTCCTGACTTTGAGGATTGTTCCGCACATGTTATTATGTTTAAATTCCCCTACAGTGGTATCATGAGCCTTATGTATTCAAAGCATGAATTAGCATGATTATTATTGTTTTTGCATCTGTCGAAAATTTGGATTTTTTGTTGATTTTTTGGAATTTTTACGAATTATTGGATGAATTGCGTAATAATCAGGTCCGAAATAAAAAATGTTCGTTTTTTCGAGTTTTAAAACCCTAATATGATTCAAAAGGATTTACTAAGATCAACTCATGAGAATAGAATTGCGAAAACAGGCCTCGAAGTATCGTTTTTTGGGCGTTTTTGTTAATTTTTCATTAAAAATTAAAAGTGTCGGACAGTAATTCAATTAAAAGGTCGACCTAAACTACTCGTAATTGCTTGAACTTTTGACACATTGTTTCTGGATACATGCTTGACTAATGGTAAAAGTTTCAGATTTTTCCGATAAGTATAAACCCTAATTTTGCCTTTCCCCAATTCGTAAAATTTGAAACCCTAATTGAATTTTAATTAATTTTGGTTTAATAATTCGGTTAATTGGGAAAGGGGATATAATTTCATGGGTCAGTGGCTAATTTTAAAAATTATTGGATTAAAATTTTGAATGGTTTCGTTAATTTTAATCGCACTTAAACCAAATTATTAAAATCTGAAATTTAATTGTTTATGAACGATTTAAAGCTTCGGATTTTATTAATTAAAAGTTCAAACTTTAAATGTTGATTCGTTCGTTCTTAAAAGTTTGAATATTGTTAGCCCTTGATTTAATAATTTTACGAAATTGGATTGTCGTTAAAGTTTATTGAATCGTTAAAAATCGTTGTTTTTCGAAAATAAAAATCGTAACTTTTCGAAAAATAATATTAATGCAAATTCGTGAAATTAAATTTAATTTTAATTAAGTTGGTCCGTATCACGAACCAAAAGGCACGAACACATGTGTGTGGTGGGCGTGTGGCTCGACGAGCCATGCGAGCTACCGTACGCAATCGAGTCGCAGCGACGCGGGCAACAGCATGCACGCTGCGTGCCGCGCGCGCTGGGCGAGAGGTCAAGGGCGTGTGTTGCGCGCATTGCAGGGCGCAAGCCCTTGCGATGGTGCAGCAATGCGCTACGACGAGTCGAGCAAGGCACGTAGGGCAGCAGCGATGCTGCGGGTACGCGTGCGCTGACATGCGATGGGTGCGGGCTATGCTCGCATGCCTCGTAGGCCATGCGGCGGCTGCGATGGCTGCGGGCTATGCTCGTGTGCCTCGTAGGCCACGCAATGCTAATGAGCTGGGCGCAAGCCTAGCCCAAGTAAGCACATGACAATTTTTTTTTGTTGGGCTTGACTTATTTGCATTAATTTGGGCTAACGGGATATTTAATTTAATATTTTATTTGCTTGGGCCGGGCCGCGAGTTTTAATTTAATATTTCGTAATTAATTATCCGGAATAATTATTGGTTTGAGTGGGAGCCACTAAATGAAATTAAAATGAAATAATTATTTTAATTATTTTCGTAGGTCGCATTATTTTAATTAAATTCAATTTTAATTAGAATAAAGTCTAAGGATTAATAATTTGGAAATTGATTAATCTTTTAGGACGCGTTTATGTGAACGTGAATTTTAATTAATTCACGTAAATACTTGCATATTAATATGGGCCATTCGTTTTAGCATACGAATGGGTGAATGCATAGAATATATATATTTTATGTAATGCAGGTACTCCAAGTGACTAGTATGGCCAATTTAGGATAGTTAAATACGGTCTGCGTACCGTTCTATCTTTGAATGTAAATTTTTAAATATGGTCTGCGTACCATGGAAATTTGATGTAATTTTATTATTTTCAAGTATTTCTAAGTTTAGAACTTTAAGTTAGCATTTGAACGAAGATTCAAGACGATGCCAAGCTAACAAGAAGGTGATGAAGATTGGATGCTTCAAGACAAGATGTTTTGGGCCATACTAGATCACCATTTATTTATGCAATTTAATATATATATATATATATATATATATATATATATATATATATATATATATATATATATATATATATATATATATATATATTATGCGTGAATGTATGAATGTATGTATGCTTTGCATGAATAGGTTGTTTCGTATGACTCGATTAGATTAAGTTCACTGAATAATCGAACCAACATAGAAACAACTAGGTCCAAAGTAACATTGAGTTTTAAAAAAAATTGCCTTCCAAATCAAGCACTTACAAAAATCTAAGGATCTAATATAGTAGGTTTACGCTAAAGCGAGGTGCTATTTTAGTTGACTTAGGTGGTAAGGCGTCCTAAAGGAGCACGTTGATTGTGGTTTCAACTCAAATAACAATGGCATTATGTTGTGGCAATGGGATAAATTATGGTATTAATTTATTAACCAAGAGTAATTTGGAGATTACTAGCAATAGGTTTTGCTTACCTAAAATCTTAAACTACTTTAGACATGCTAAAGCTGCTTAAGGATTTAGGACTTTTGGGATCTTGGAATCGTTTCAATCATTTTGGACCATGTTTTTGCTTTTTGCATGAATGAAATGTTTAATAGCTTTGATGATTGCGTGAATGCTTTTATTTCAAGTTATTAAAGTATGATAAGTGTTTTTCTTTGCTAGTTCATTTTGTAGAATCGTAAATCTTCAACTTTATTGCGTTCGGACAATAGAACTGCGATATTTCCTCAATCGATTGGTAACTATTTTGAGAGCGATTCTCAAAGAAAAGGAGAGTGAGAGCGTATCTTGAATGCTATTTTCTTATAGTGATCTTCATGGTTGTTTTCAAACTAGAATTTGAATGGTAGACCAATTGGACCTCATATATTCAGAATACTGGGTAGTTTTGAAATAATGAAGTATTGAGTTAAAGACTCATGTATAACCAATGGTTAACAACCAAATTTCTTTTGATTCGATAATGAATTAGACTCATTGGATGTTGTCATTCAAAGTGAACAAAAGAAAGGGACTTTGTACGCATAACAAAGTAAGAAGATCAAGCAAAGAGTAAAATCTTTAGGACTATAAGAAAACGTGCTAGAAAGGATAGGAAAAGGGAACAAAAGAAATGAATTCAATATTCAATTTCTACCTTGAAGTTTATGTTAAAGATAAACGACTTAGCAAATAGACTCCTATGGTATTAGATTACCGCTTGAGATTCTAACTCTTGTTAAGAACTCAAATTCCGGGAGCTAAGTCTGGTTATTGACCTACAAGTGGGAAATGAAGCAAAGTTGTGCTACATTGATTGTAGGGTCATCATGTTTGTTTTAAAGTCCTTCTAAAGGCTGGAACTTAATGGTATTATGTTCCATTAATCATCATAATCAATTTCTGTTTGGACAACGGAAAGACTCACATTCAAAGTAAACAAAAACATTCGTTGAGTGTTTATTTGAATGAAATTGTCACTTAAGGGTTGAGTCATACGATTGATTAATAAACAAACGAAGCTCTTCACGCTCAAACTTCAGAAGGTTCAACATTTTGATTTGTGTTCCACATATCTTTGGCAATGTCAGACGACCATATCAACAAGTCAACATTCTATGATTCCATGGCATGGATTTCTGAAAGTTGGTTAATTTAAGACACGTGGGTCTTGCTTGTTGAACATGACATAGAAATGGACTATTGTTAGAAGTTTCTAGACAATAAAGTTCATGGGCCAAAGATGAATTTTATGACCTACCTATTTTACAAGAATTTGAGGAAATATGGCTATATTTACTCAAAGTGAAATATGTGAAATGCTTCAATGCAATTCACAAAAGGGTATAAAATCAACTTGGCAAGAATTTTGGAACATCTAGGCTGGGTCAAGGTGATGTTTGCATGAGCCAAGAAAGATTATCTAGATTGTTTATATGGCATTATAACAATCGAAGCTCCATAAGAATATGGTATGTCCAAATGGAGAAATCGGAATCTATTTCGATTAACGATAATCACGACAATTTTCCTATATAGTTTCTAAATGATACTCTCAAGTGACTATCACACTAAACAAGGTTGTCAAAGCTAAGGATAAGATGTCATAAGGATTGAACTTCGGTTCAGTACATCTTTTTCAGTACATATATATCTAGGGTTGTCGAACCCAGTGTCTTTTTCAGTACATATATATCTAGGGTTGTCGAACCCAGTGGGAGTTAGTGTTTACATCAAACAAACTCAAGGATAGATATATGTTTCTCTATGAGCGACTCATAGAAACAAAAGGTATTGATTCTACCACAAATCTGAGAACATATGATTGTTGCTTAAGATAATGTCTTTTAGGAAACCATCATATTTCCAAAAAGGCAAGTGGGAGAAAAATGACCTCGAATGGACTTCGAGTCAAGCAACAAATAAATGTAGGATACTTAGGAGTCTTTGGAAAAGCTCCATACTTAGAAGCCTTTGGAAGAGCTTCATGAAGACTTTAGAAGTGCTTCAAAAGAATCCTAATACTCAAAGGACTTGAGTAATGTCTTTATAGACACTAACGTTTGATGTTCAATACCTAGGTAAATCGTATAAGGAATAGAATTCAACCAAGATAGATACATAGATATCTTGAGGAATGAAAACTATGAAGACTTTGGGAAGTGCTTCAAGAATATACGATTTACAGGTTAGCTACGACGAATTAAAAATTCCCAAGTATGGTCTGAGGCCATCAGAAACATAAGTATGGTTCGAGGCCATACAAAATGGTTTGAGGCCATTTCATCCAAAGTACCTTCATCTTGAAGAATCAAATCCATGATTTGGTTGATTTGCATAAAGGGTTCACTCCCATTTGTTGCAAACATGTTTTCTAAACATACACCGTTGATTTGCATAAAGGGTTTACTCCCATTGGTTGCAAACATGTTTTCAAAACATACAAAGATGATATTGTATACACATACAAAAGAGAAGTTAGATTGATGGTTAAAGATTGTAAACAACTTCACGGCGTTGATAATGTTGAAATCTTTTTCACCAAGTCGGAATGCTTGAACTATTTTGGATAAATCTAGCAATCATTGCATATGGCAATATGGCAATTGGAAAACGAAACACCTTACTCAATTGGAATTGTAGAAAGGAATTGTGTACATCACACAATGTAAAAGTTTTGGATGCTAGATAAAAGAGCAAGCTTAAGAAATCTATTCGTAGATTAAAGCATGCAAGTGGAAATTGGACCATATTTGTCTAAACGGCTATTGAGCAATCATAGATTTATGAAAATATGGATCATCTTATAGATGAGGAGTTTAGTGGGAGCCAAGTCAAGTTTATTGGTTCTATACATGAGATACAAATCTCTCTATTGAAAATGACATTCAAATTCTAAATGGTTAGATTTGACAGTATTTGTCAATATTAGAACCATGGCGAAACTTAGAACATACTGGGTTAAAGATCTATTGGAAATGATCTAAAGCGTTGTTTGGATTCTGTAAAAGTAATTACTAAATCTAACACAATGGAGAGACTCAAAAGAGACTCTCAACCCATATGAGTAAGTCTAAGTTATGAATGCTTTAACTAAGTATAAAGCTAGGCTGTTATCACTAAAGTTAAGCATGAAGGACCTTGAAGAGGTGCCTTCGCCTTATGTCACATGGCAATGCCAAGATTTTAGCAAGATTCAGTATCTTTTGAAACAAAATAAAGCTAAAAGTCACATGGATGGATTTTGAAATGCGAATGGTTTTTGCATTACAATCAATCATGTATAATGTGATATATAGATCGCCAAGATAACTCGTGAACATTGGATCGTGACGAGTTTATACCAATCTCTATTGATCTGGATCAAAGATCATTGGAACAGTATCAAGAACATCCAATACATTTGGATATGTAGGATGAGCACTTGATAAGAGGAAGTGAAGATAACTAAAGTTTTGATGCTACAAGCATTTGCCTAAGAAAAAGTTAGATCTTGTTGTTAGGCAAACCACAAACATACACGGGGAATTAGGCGTCGTGATTAAAAGGTGGTAACATAGGTTCTAAACCATATGTGATGCATGGGAAACTGAATCAATGATTAGTTTCCAAGTTCTCAGTTGAAAGATGTATCTCCCACATCTATGTGAACTGGTTGGAGCATTCCAAAAGGAAGCATCATTTAAAATTCTACATAATTGAAATGAATTCATTGTTGCCTAAGAAGCAATGAAAGGGAATTGTTTTTAGTGGGAGTTCTTCAATGAACTCAGGTTGATCACAAGTCTGCTACCTGGATGATTTTCTATTTTAGATATGATTATCATTCTAAACAGCAACGAAAGACTAGATCATTCTAGAAACATATTCAAAGATCTTTTCATCTTACATCGAAAGGCTTTCGATAGAAAAGATGCTAACGATAGCAAAGTATGATAAACTAAACCTCTGCATTGAATGAGACACAACATTCATATGCAGAAATGGAATCAAGTTTGAGTTCCTGGAATGTTTTAAGTATTGGGTGAAAGGCCTATATCTGTAAAACATTAAATGCTTGATTTTGGGTTAGAGGCCCACAAATTGGTAAGCATTTGGTTTAAACATTTATCATTTATGAAATCATATTTCATAGATCATTTAACCTTGGTTTAGTATTAAATGATAAGTCCATGTGATTCAAATCATTCAAATGGGATGTCAAGATGGATTCTTCGACAAAGAAACACCCATAAGTGAACTTGAATATTGAAGTCACAAAGGATCCCTAATCCAGGTCATTGAAAGGTGGACGACCAATTACTAATGAAGATTAGATTGCAAGTAGATTACTTAGTTCTGTTTCTTGAACTAGAGTGACTGGATGTCAGAATCTTTTGCATAGATACTTATTGGATCTTGTATCGGATTGACCATGAGAACACTTTAAGAGATTAAAGTCATGTCATAGGTAGTTCTCATTAATGGTGATTAGAAACCGTTCCTCAGAACATGAGCGATTATGTCTGCTCGTTTGAGAATTAGTTCGCTTTGATACTAGCTAAACGTCGCACCGTAAAAGGAGGCTATAAAAGAAGTTATTGGGAGTACTATGAATCAAAGTGAGTGTTCATAGATTGCAAGAATGGATTGTCCTCCTATCTTTGATAGGATACGGTGTTGTTGTGTAACAAGGCCTCTCGGAGAGTTAGATACTGTAAAATGCATGGTCGTGCTCAGAATGGTAGGCTTAACTTTCTGCAAAAGTTTGACAGTTGAACTCTGTAATCCGAGAAACACTTCTGGACCTAATAAGGATGGCTTGGATCTTACCTTATGTTCAGTAAGTAACACTAAGTGACAAAGGAATGTGGATGCACACTTGTCTGAATGACAAGTGGGATATTGAAGGAAATATGTCCTTCACCCAAGGTGCATTAAGTCTAATACCAAGGTTCAGATTAATTGCGAACAATTAGTTCAGTGAGATCAAGTGATCGGAACAGCTAGCTGGAGCCATGCTTCCGATCAGTGAGTTCTAATGGATATTGAACTCACAACTTACTCTTGACTGAACCTACAAGGTCACACCAATGACACGTAACAGATCACCGGATTAAATGAATCGGAAATTCATTTAATAGCTTTTCGGGATTTAAGTTGGAAACGTATTATACGATACGACCTTGCATCGGAATCGTATATCGTATCGCGAATATTCGTAAGCTAGGCGAGACGAATAAATCGTATCGTACGACGGTGATTCATCGTATACGAAACGATAAATAAATATATCGGAAATATATTTAATCGCGAATACGAGGAGCGGCCCACGAGCCAAGTGCATGAAGCACTCGAGGCCCATGGGCGCGCGCATAGGCGAGCAAGCAAAGCGCGACAGCAGCGAGGCCCAAGAGGCGAGGGCTGTGCGCGTGCCGAGACCACGACACAAGCAGCAGCGCGGCCCACGGCCCTTCGTTGTGCGTGTCCGTGTGACTTGGCGTGCAAGCTTGCTAGCCGGCCTTGCCTCTTGGCTTGGTCGGTTAGTAAGGTTATGTAAATAACCTTATAACCTAATTTTCCAACTTAGTACAATCATAACACAATACACACAACCCTAGGAGAAAACAGAGAACCCTAATTCTCTCTGTTCCTCCATAGTGTGTTCATCCCAAAAGGCAAAGTATCTTGATCAATTGTCTAAGCTACGATAATCAAGACGGATCTGAACGTGTCGGTGAACCAAGTAGAGGAACGACAAGTGGAGTTCTTTGTTCGTGTTCGTTGACAGATTATTGTGGAAAACACGCTTCGAATGTAAGTTTGCTTAATCTGTGCTTTATACATGTTTCCTGGCTTTGGGGATTGTTCCGCACATGTTATTATGTTTAACTGTATTCCCCTACAGTACTCCCCTTCCCAATCCGGCAACTCAAGAATAAGCTAGACAAGCAGTTTGGAAAATTCTTGGAAGTGGTCAAAAACTTGTAGGTAACGGTTCCTTTTACTGAATTGATTTTACAGGTTCCTGCATATGCTAAATTTATGAAATATATTTTGACCAAGAAACGTGCTTTTTGTGAGGTAGAGACTGTAGCTTTTACTGAGGAATGTAGTGCCTATTTGCAAAATAAGTCTCCACCTAAACTTTACCCCGGGAGTTTTTCCATCCCATGTAACATTGGCACTGTGTTTATTGATAAAACTTTATGTGATTTAGGTGCTAGTGTGTCTGTTATGCCCTTGTCTGTCTGTACTAAACTGAATATGGGTGAGCTTAAGGTTACTAATATCACTCTACAAATGGCCGACCATTCTGTCAAATACCCCTTAGGTGTTTTAGAGGATGTTCCTGTTAGAGTAGGTAAATTCTATATACTTGTAGACTTTGTGGTACTAGACATGCAAGAGGACTCTCAAATTCCCATTATCTGAGGTAGACCTTTCCTTCACAGGGCGGGGGCGGTCATTGATGTTAAAAGTGGAAAATTGACTTTGTCTGTTGGGGATGATAAGGTGACATTTAATCTGAATAGTGCCTTAAAGAGTCCCATGCTAGAGGAAGAACAATGCTATCGGATTGATGTGGTTGATTTTATTATGCGAGATAACGTCTCCCAAGTCCTCGAAAGAGATCCTTTGGAGGCAGTGCTTTGTTGTGAATCTTCTGCAGGTGATAGCAGTTCTTGGAGCGCTGAAGTGGATGCTCTAGAGTTGGCTCTTGATGGTGGAGGGTCTGAACCGGAGAGCACCAAATTGAAGAGGTTAGTTCGGCCGGTTTGTCCTGTTAAAGAGGTAAAGAAACCCGAACTTAAGCCTCTTCCTGCTAACCTTAAATATGCATTTTTAGATGATGAACAACTTTGCCCTGTAATCGTCAGTACTGCACTTGATGCAGACCAGTTGTCCCAACTTCTACTGTGTTGAAAAAGCATAAAAAGGCCATTGGGTACAGTATTGATGATTTAAAGGGTACTAGCCCTGACTTTTGCATGCATAGGATACATCTAGATGAAAATCATAAACCATGCATTCAACCCTAGCGTCGTTTGAACCCCGTCATGCAAGATGTTGTAAAAGCTGAAGTTATGAAACTGCTTGATACGGGTATTATATATGCGGTGTCTGATTCTAAGTGGGTGAGTCCTGTTCAGGTAGTGCCTAAGAAAGGGGGGACAACTATGGTTAGAAATGAGAAAAATGAGTTGATACCAACTAGGGTAGTCACATGGTGGCGCATGTGCATTGATTATAGGCGTCTAAATATGGCTACTAAAAAAGATCACTTTCCCCTTCCCTTTATTGATCAAATGTTAGAAAGGCTAGCCTGTCACAAGTTTTTCTGTTATCTGGATGGTTATTCTGGTTTCTTTCAAATTCCTATACATCCAGACGACCAGGAAAAGACCACCTTCACCTGTCCCTATGGTACCTTTGCATATCGTAGGATGCCCTTTGGTCTGTGTAATGCACCTGCTACTTTCCAACGTTGCATGATGAGCATCTTTTCTGAGTTTATTGAGTCTATCATGGAAGTGTTTATGGATGATTTTAGTGTCTATGGTACTTCTTTTGATTCTTGTTTGCTAAATCTGACTAAAGTGTTGAAAAGATGTGAAGAGTGTAATTTAGTCCTAAATTGGAAAACGTGTCATTTCATGGTTACTGAAGGGGTGGTCTTGGGGCATCTAATATCTGATAAGGGCATTTAGGTGGATCGAGCTAAGGTCCAAGTGATTGAACAATTGCCCCCTCCAGTTAATGTGAAGGGTGTTAGAAGTTTTCTTGGCCATGGGGGGTTTTATCGCCGCTTTATCAAGGATTTTTCTAAAATTGTTAAACCACTGACCCAGCTCCTCCTCAAGGATGCTCCGTTTGTGTTTACTGATGCTTGTCTTGAGGCTTTTGACAGGATTAAACAGGCACTGATTTCGGCTCCTATCATTCGTTCTCCCGAATGGGATCTTCCGTTCGAGATAATGTGTGATGCAAGTCATTACGCAGTTGGGGCAGTTTTGGGTCAGAGAAAGGAAAAGGTCTTGCATGCCATCTACTACGCAAGTAAGACCTTAGATGAGGCTCAAGTTAATTATGCTACTACTGAGAAGGAGCTTCTAGCCATAGTCTATGCCTTGGATAAATTTCGCACTTATCTGATTGGGTCCAAGGTGATAGTCTATACTGACCATGCGCCTCTTAAGTATCTGCTCTCAAAGAAGGAAGCCAAACCTAGGATTATTCGATGGATACTACTGCTGCAAGAGTTTGATCTGGAGATTCGCGATAAGAAAGGGGCTGAGAACGTAGTTGCAGATCACTTGTCTAGATTGAGGTATGATGATGGTAAAGTGTCCACACCGATCGATGACTCATTTCCAGATGATCACTTACTTGCACTTGCCAGTCAGTCCCCATGGTTCGCAGATTTTGCTAACTACATTGTAGGGGGTATTCTTCCGGCCGATCTTACATATCAACAGAAGAATAAGTTCCTACATGATGTTCGGTTCTACTTTTGGGATGACCCTTATTTGTTTCGTGAGACTGCTGAAGGGTTGTACAAGCGTTGTGTTCCAGAATGGGAAGTCCGAGGTATTATCAGTAGGTGTCATTCTTCACCTTATGGTGGTCACCATGGACCGTCAAAGACTAATGCTAAGTGTAGACACCTACTTTTGTCCCCATTCCCGAAAGGGAAAGGTTCGATGATGAAAGCATAAATCTCCACTTGACAACGCATCTCCTATAAAATAACGAATCTCAATTCCCCTTTTCATTTCACCCGAAACCTGCTATTTATAGAAAACTGCTATTTATGGAAACCTGCTAAAAATAGTAACTGTCGTAAAGGGTAGCTTCTAAAAGTGGCAAGTCATAAAAGATAGAAACCTGTCAGAATTAGGTGTTGCACTCCAACATAAATCCTAAATGAGATAGAAAACTGCGAGAATCCTATTCCTAATATGATTCGGAAATAAGAGTTACGTATTAATTAAAATCCTAACGAGCCTAGAGTTCGTAACGGGCCCAGACGCATTCCGTCATGAAATTGATACGCACTAAAAGACTCGATTAAGTCTCAAACGCTACGGATTTCAGGAATCCGAATCTGACTAAGAAAACAGCCCAGACCCTATTTTCAACGCCTGGCTCTGGGCGCCGAAGCGCTGAAAATACCTGGGTACGTGTTTTTTTCCTAATTCTTTGTGGATTAGAACTCTGCAATTCTATCTTTCCACGAACTCTCCCCTATAAATACAGCCCCAAATTCGACGTGAAAACAACACACAACACAATTATATTCTGAGTATTGACTCCAACCCTTAGCCTAAGCCTCACGCTACGAAATTGTTCACGCGTTCTGTCGCAATCGATCCATAAAACGAACAGAACGTATCCTGTCCCATAATTGAGATTCGTTAAATAAAAAGGAGAAATAGCAAAGTCAAAGTGGTTAGTTTTCTGAGAACCGTGACGCACCTCTCAAGGGTGCGTGGTAATGTGCCCCTTCTCGATGATTTAATTGCTTTCCTCGCCCTTTTTATGAACTGTTAAACTAACTAAATCTGATTGTTCTATCACGCCTAACAAATATAATATTTTTGGGAAATTGGATTATCATGCTAGGTCCCTTAATGCTATCTAAATCAGATAATCGCGATCGATCTAGTATTATATGTTGCATATTGCTAAAATCAACTCAGATTAGTTTAATAGTTAACGCATGTCCCTTCAATTATTTATGCTGAGCTAGTAAGGATATCCTGCCTCTGGAGTTATCGACGAGCGAAGTACTCCTCTCGGTAGTTACAGTCCCCTGAACCCTCAATCTCTACCTTGCGGGTGTATGTTGAGAGATCCCCACACCAGGGATCACAAGGGAACCTACGGCCGTCGTGGTCAAACATAATTGCACTCCCTTTATGTCACGATAACCGGGTTTTGTCAGTTTTTCTCATTGTTGTTAAAAACTGAATGGCGACTCCTATATTACTAGTCAATTGGGTGTATACTCACAGGAAATCCAATTACACTTGATTGAATAAAAGAATCGTCACACCCACGAGGGACGAGGTCACGCATTAGCCTCGCGCTTTTTCGACCCCCTCACAGTGGCGACTCAACTGGGGATAGTGAAGGAAATACTCGTGCTTGTAGGTAATCAAAATAGCCGAAGGGTGAAACGATCGTACCCCGCGTTTATTTCCCCATCAAGTTGGGACGACCTGAAAATCAGCATATTAATGTGAACGGGCAGAACCGCATAACGAATCTCGGCTCCCTCGGGAGTTGGGACTAAGGATACCTTTTTTCGCCAATAGGGGGTGCATACGCCGCGCATGTTGCCCACTCGGTACTTCTGCAGGTAGTACACCTATCCCGAATCCAATCGCTTGCTCATTAGGTCCCTCTCGCCTGCATGCCCCCTTGGCTTGTACTTGCGGGTTGGCCTCTTGAGCGAAATTCGTCTGTTGAAGACACTACCTCGACCGGGGCATGTGTTGGATCTACGATAGAAGCGGTACCAAGCCAGGCGCAAATAACTACCCATAGAAGCCTATCATAAATTACATGACATGTTATTATCGCCTCATGATGAATGTTAGTTATGTGTAGCGAAATATGTGATTGTGTGTGACAAACTATCCTAGAAAACCAACGACCTTAAAAATTGCCCAAACGTTCATAGACTAATTTGCCAAAGAGTTATACCGAAATACGTGTTCCGCAAACCCGAATGATCGCCACAAAAATAAGCGACGCTCGGGATGGCCTGTAACGAATCCCACAAACGCTGCTACGCGTAAAGGACGTTATTAGGCAAGCATGCAAATCGAAGTCGCATAAACAGAAGACAGAAAACGAGAACCAGCCAGGGACACATTTTCAACGCCCCTGGCTGGGCGCCAGAATTTCTCACGCCCCTCGCTGGGCGCTGAAGTTGCTGCTTGGCCTTCTGGTCAGGCGCAGCAACCTCGGTGCCCGCGCAAAAGGAAAATACGTAGCACAAAAAAATGTTCGTAAAAAGAATTGCTACGAGGGCGTAAGAAAAGCACTTGATTTCAAAAGCGACTCGTAAAAAATTAATAACTCTTTGTGTCGTTGTTAGGCCTCCTACGACGACAATGCTCGGCACTAAAAACCGAACATGCTAACAATTATGAATGTCACACGGGCAAGTGTTTCGAAAATCCAAAGAATGACCAAAAGAAAAAAAAACCAAAAAGTGTACCAACAAAAGAAAGAGTGAAAAACCAATAGAGAGAGTCGAAGTCTAGACTAAGTAATGCTTGAAACTTTGGGAACCTAAACTTTAGCTTATCTTATGCCTAGGACTGGTCCTGCCACTTGGTGCCGATCAGGGAATCAACGGTTAGTGCGTCTCGAAGATACATCGCCAACATCAGGTTTAGTGACTCCAAGCTCCGTCCGTCATCCTTCATTTCAAGGATCTCCGCTTCCCCAACCTCGATTCGCACCTTCAAACATGTCCATCGAAGATTTGCAAGAGCAGATGGCTCAAATGACCCGACTCATGGGCCAACTGAAAATGGAAAATGAAGCTTTAGCGGCTGCGCAAGCCAAAAATGACCTCGATAACGAGAAGAGGATTGAAAAAATGGTCCTACATCAAACCATGGGGAGCAAATAATTCTCCCTCGATCCTGAACCTTTTCCTGGCAAACTACCAGAAAAGTTCAGTTCATCTGACTTACCAAAGTTCAAGGCCACGGATAACCCCCGTGATCATCTACTGAGCTTTGTGAATGCCATGAACTTGAAAGGCGTGGATAAGTCCATGTACTTACCTGCCTTTCCTTTGTCCTTGGAACCTGTGCCGCTCAAATGGTACTATCACCAGGACCCTAAGCTCTTCCCCACTTGGGAAGACTTTGTCAATGTCTTCATCAAGCAATACTCGTCGAACATGGATTTCCAAGTCACCATGCACGAGCTGGAAGTTCTCTTCCAAAAGAAAAATGAGGGTTTCATGACCTACTTTGCTAGATGGAGGGACCAGGCGGCCCAGCTAATCAATAGGCCTCCCGAGACAGAATTGGTCCAAAAATTCATTGACAACCTGGACCCGGCTTACAGACAACACCTTAGGTACCTGGGACTTGACACTTTCAAAAGAGTTTATGATGTGGGGATAAAGATCGAGGACGACCTCGCCAAAACCATACAAAGAAAACCCACATATAAAAACAACACCTATAATCGGGGTAACACATCCCAAGCCCAAGAAGTCCATGCTGTAGAAGAGACTCCCGCCCGAAGAAGCCCTGGAAGATGGGTCCGAGACCGAAAGTTTGCCCCACTCGGGTCGACTTTGGTACAAGCCTTTGAAAGATTAACCAATCAAGGAAAATTGAGACCTATAGGCCCCACCCGTGACCCTCCTGTCAAAAGCAAATATTGGGTCGAAGGTACTTACTGCAAATTCCATCAAGGAAATGGGCATGACACTGAAAACTGCTGGAATCTAAAACATACGATCCAGGACATGATAGAGGATGAAGTGATACCTCTCCCTAACGTTGGCAAACCCAAAAACAACAAGAGCCCACTCGGCTCTTGTTACATCTCTCTCGACCAACCAGAGAATTTCGACCCCACGGTGTACATCACGCCTCAAGGTGCACCACTCGTTGTGGTCCCTATGGATCGAATCGAAAGAGAAGTGGGCGGTGTGTGGAATGATGATGCTGAAGATATTTACCTATCTCAAGTATCGGGCCAGGACCTCTTCACCGAAACTTGGCCCGGGTATGCTCTCATTGACACCACCCCTCAGGAGCCCGAGGTCGACAACCTCACCCGATCCGGAAGAATATACCAACCGGATATTCACCCACCTCCTATGGACGACATCCCGGTTAGGCAAACTCCTGAGAATGGACGGCACGCCACCGTCGCAGAAGTCATTGAAAATCCTCTCCTGAAACAACTAAAAAGAACCAAGGCCGAGATTACCATCTGGGATCTCATGTGTACTTCAAAGGAACATCGCGAAAAGCTTATTCGCTCACTCGACCTCATCTCAGTACCTACAGATATCACACCTGACTCATTGGTTAGCCATGTCACGAGAGATGCTGGAGAAAAGGCCATAGTTTTCACTGACAAAGACTTGCCCAAAGAGGGGGGTGCTCACAATAAAGCCCTTTACCTAGTGGTTGGATGCAAAGGACAAAACATCCCCCTAGCGCTCGTAGATAATGGTTCGGCGGTTAATGTCTGCCCATTGCGAACCGCCCATTGCTTGGGGCTAGGAAACGATGACTTCCAAACCTCCACGCAAGGGGTACGAGCTTATGATAACTCCCGAAGGCCTGTGTTGGGAAAAATCAACCTTACCATACAAACCGGGCCTGTGGCACGCACCACGGAGTTTCAAATAATCGACATCAAGCCCACTTTCAACCTCCTCTTGGGGCGACCTTGGCTCCATGACTTAGGAGGTGTGGCTTCTACCTTGCACCAAATGGTTAAACTTAACCATAAAGGGGTAATACTAGAAATCCGCGCCCCTCCTCTCGACCTCAGTTGCACTATGGTTGGAACGGCCGAAACTGCAGACGACCTTTACGGGTTTCAAATGGAAGAAACAATCCAGTTCATCGAAGATTATGATCCAGCATTCCTAGACCCGCATGCATCCCGAGTCATCCCTAGAATGCTGTTAGCTCAAGGTTATTTCCTAGGAACCCCATTGGGCATAAGGAAGAAGGAATACACATTCCATCCTTTTCCCAACAAATCTACTCCCTTTGGCTTAGGCTATGAACCAACGGAGGAAGATATTGTTGACCGCTTGTCTAGGCTACGCCTTAACAAAGCCAAACAAACCACCCTCCTTCCCCCGTATCAAAGGACCCTTAACGGGATGTTCGTTCGGGAAGGAGAAGAACACCCATGCTGTGATTTCCCTGAACCCTTCGTTCATGATGGCTTGCTAAAACCCGGATTTGAAATTTTCCATGACTGCCACACCTTGGATGAGGCACCCCACCTCACCAAGACTAAAACAACTGAAATATTGGACAACCAGGCTCTATGGACATTGTTTAACGAATCGAGGCCTATGGAGAACGAGACTGTGATGACTACCCTAGCTTTACAAGATGAAGGTTTCGATCCAACCCGGTTGATCTCTCCTGCATCAACACTAGAAGAGGTCGAGAATGGATGGGTGAAGACATATCAGTGGGTCAATGCAAAAGGAATGGAATTCAAGATGAGTACCGATGAAGGACCAAAGTTTTATGAGACTAAACCCCAGGCTTGAGCCACATAGAGCACCATTAGTAAAAAGCGCCTAGTAGTTCTTTAGATTGGTAGAAAAAATAATAGGGACTTTAGATGGTCCTAAGGCCCCTTAGAATATAGGCCAGTTTTATTTCAGTGTGTTTTCCTTACTTTCCGAATCAATAAAGGCGTAATATTTCTCCTAATAATTTTTATTCTAAAACTAAATAAACACCAAATGTACTTGCAAAATACAAAAAAAAAGAGGCGGCCCACTCTAGGCCCAACAAACAAAGCCCACTCGGTTTTGAAATAGTGCCATGGGAACCGATTCCCGAAACCCACAAAATAAATCGCACCATCCCATTCATATCCCCAAAACATAAAAGTCAACCAGTGTCATCATAAAAATCAATCTATGCAACCCAAAGAAATCAAAAGGAAATCAAATTCAAACAATACAAAGGTTGCTAAAAAAAAAACTCATAAAAAATAGGCACCGCCCCCTGCATCAATACGCACCTCAACCCACTCAAAAGCCTACACAAAGGTCTTCATAACTTCCGCACCCTAACTCCATTTTCAAAACTGTTTCGAGCCACGAATAGAAAAATTAATCCGGACAAAAATGCATTCCACGCTAACAGTCAAAAAAGCCTCCAAAATAGCCTCAAAATTGACTTTAAATACGAGCAAAATATCAAGGCACAAAAAAAGAAATAAATGCAAGAACATGTGAAGCAAAGCGTCAAAAATTGTCTGCCCAAGTCATTTTCAGCGCCCAGGGCTGGGCGCGGAAATTTCTGACGCCCCAGCCTGGGCGTTGAAACTCTCTGCCTGCCAAAAATTTTCTTTTCAAAAGTGCTCGTCATTTTATCCGCACACAACGGAAAAATAACGAACACTTGGGGGGTACAGTACGGTTTACCAAGAATATAGCTATACAAATTAGTTGAATTTTACGCGACTTATGGCAAAAAAAACGGCAGACGAAAATAATGATAATACTTCACTCATTTGACCGGTTAAGTAATATGCTACCACCTCAGGGCATATCTATTAAAATCTGGCATCCTAGAACTTATTCAAAAAGCTAGAACTACGCGCGACCTGATTCTGACAAGATACGTAGGCAATCCTTACCAAGGATTCGGTCCAATAAAAAAACATATTCTTTGTGCATAAGTGTTAGACATATAAAAACATAAAAAAGGAGGAGAAACAAAAATAAATGAAAATGAAAAATAAAAATAAAAATACGCCTTTATTGAAAAAATAATAAGAAGGAAAACAAAGTGCTAAAAATAAAAACAAACACAACTGAAATAAATAAGGGGCACCTACACCCTAGCAAGAACTACACTACTCTAGTTCTTCCGGATCATCAAATAAAGTCTTGTAGAGGGCAATGTTCGCAGGATCCACCCCCACAGTCTTCTGCGTTGCCCCAATATCAATCTCCATAAGAACCGGCTCCTGGACACTAACTTCCAAAGATGCCAAGGCTTCAGAAACATTCTCAGTTATAGCCCGCTCAGCCTCAAGGGCACAGACAATGGTGGGAGAAGGATTATTATCATCAACTAGACTAGCCACTGTTTCTACAGGCGGCTGAGCCTTCCTAACCCATACATTTTTCCGGCGACGATCTCCGCGAGAGCCTGCATTTCTTTTAACAACAGCAGGCCCCTTCATGTTAGGCATCCTTTTAGGCCTAAAACTGGAACGGGGAGGAACTTCCTTTCGCTTTCGATCAGGACGAGCTTTCACAGTCTTAATACTATAGGTATGAGGTTTGGCAGAATCAGGACCCTCATACTTAACATGAATACGAGGTATCAAAAGCTCAGCCGGCTCCCATTTCGAGCCTCGGTCCTCACATCTTTATCATCGGAGCTCATCCACAACTTATAGTTTTCAGAAAGACCCACAAAGCCATTTGTAGCTACGGCCCAACGCGGGAGACCATCATAATACTTAGCCCACGCTAGGACCCGTGTTTGTGAAAAGGCCGCTACCTTAGGTGGTACCGTATCAGAAAAGGGGATAGTCTGCCTTAAACCATATTGACGCATGACTCGGTAAGGGAAAATATAAATGGGACGAGATAGCCCCAACAAGGAAACATAAACCGATACATCAGAACCCCCTGTCATAGTAGTCAAACCCCACCATGGTACCACCCACTTAATAGAACAAATGCCATAAGTAAAAAGGGAGGTCCATTCGGCCTCGTCCTGGCCTTGGTGCAAGTATTTTCGGTTACCCAAGGGTATGGGGCGATAATGTTTAGGATCGGCAGGAGCTTCCAAAAGTCTAAGCCGTTCCGCGAGCCAAATCTGCAAAAACGGGTACGATCAAAAAAAATAATAATAAAAGAAAACGGTTCCTGGGGCGCAGTTTCAACGCCCAGGACCAGGCGCCGAAAATTCCAGCGCCCATCCCTGGGCGCTGAAACTCAGCCCCAAGGCAGAACGAATAAGAAATGTGTACGCAAAAAAAAACGTGTATACGTGCGCAAGAAAAAAAATCGATTACCTGCAGTATAGGGGGCTTCCCTTAAAATATTCAGATTTGGCATCCTTCTTCAGCTCATCTGCACTCAGCAAAGTCTCGGCAACAACCAACGGCATGATAGAATAGCAACTTTCCATCTGGCTAATCAAGGGGATCAACCTTATGTCACCGAACTCACCATTGTTATTCGATAGCAAATAGTGATTCAACAAGCAAAATACAAGGGCTCGAATATTCAATTTCTGTTCGGTCATATTCTTACTAGGCCTAAAGTGATGTTTTACAAGTTTTGCCAAGTTAACCTTGTCATCTACAACAATTTCAGCAAACATGTTATCATCTAGTCCTAGGAAAGCCCCTATGGTTGTTTTACCCTCTTCAATAGTGCCAGGAGTAACAGGAGTAGCATTAGTAGGATAACCAAGGATCGCAGCAAATTCATCTGGCAAAGGACATATTTCGTTGCCTCGAAAGGCAAAAACATGATGATCGGAGTCCCAAAAGCTTAGGGCAGCATGCAGAAAGTAATAATCAATATTAATTTGTTGTAAGCCTAAAAGTGCCTCTAAGTGGTATTCTTTTAACAAACCCTTTTCTGTGGGAGTAAGGGCCCGTAGCCAACGCCTAACAGTCCGTTGGAGTGAGAAAGTAGGGATCGACATGGCAAAAGCAATGAGTAATTAAAACACAACAAAAAAGAGAGAAAGAATTTGAGAGTGGTAGAAAATAGGGACGTATCTAGCCCCTATATATAGCTGGGCGCACCCAGTGACATCCTAATCCCATTCGGAAACGTGTTAGGAAATCCGAAAGTCAAATACCACCAGGAAAAGACTTTCAGCGCCCACGGCTGAGCGCCGAAATGTTTAACGCCTGGCCTTGGGCGTTGAAAATGCAGCCCAAGGCCCAGATTTCACAAAACGCGGAATAGGAAAGGACTTAAGACCGTGTTGCCAAACACGAGGCCCTATTGCAAGTAGGATCAAGCCCAAAGCACCTTTAGCTCCCAAATAAGCAAATATAAACATTAAAACTTGGTCGAAACTTAGACTCGTCTCAGAAAATGCTTATGTACACTTTTCAAAAAAAAAAGCAAGTTAAATATCATTGTCATTCTTCGAAACACCAAAAATGTGTATCGTTAAGTCGTTGGTTTTCAAAATAAAAAAATATTTGTCTGTCAAAGGATTAATCCGGGCCAAGCTAAAACCGGATGTCGCCTGAAAACTAAAGTCGCACTCCACGGCTTCGCTAAAGTAGCACACTACTATAAAAGGTTTCTCGCACATACGAGCATGACCCCAAACATGATTACAAGATGCGAAAAACGACCGACGAGCCCCAGTGCTTGGGGGCTCGCGAAAAAATATACTCCAACAAGGAGCGCACGATCAAAATCACATTCCCGGACTACGCCATACACCATCTCATGTTTGGACATCTCAAAAAAAAAGGGTTCGACCTCAGAGAAAGGTCGTCAGTGACACTTGTGCATGGTCCTCTGATCAAAGACCAAGTAGTGGCAAAAATCGAGCCGCAAAGACTAGCTCAAACCACGAAACCAGACGGTCGCAAGACAAAGGTCCATCTGAACACGTTGTCAGCCCACGTTCAGGTTACAACTAAATTCGAGCATCCCTCGAAAGAATTCGCTCTTGCAAGAATGAATAAAAGAAATTCTCAAAAGAAATCACAAAAAACCAAAGAAATAGGAACTTGCCCATCTTCAGTTGGCAAGACCGCGGCACGCGAATCCCAAATCAAAAAGACGAATTCAGGTTCGCTCACCTCCAGCGAGCGGGGCGTCCACCCTTAGCGGACAGGGCTCGCCCACCTTCAGCGGGCGGGGTCTGCGTCACTAGCCGCGCAGGTCCTCAGTTTTCGAAAAATAGAATCTTCAAAAAAACAAAATGAAATAGGCTCGCCATCTTCAGCCGGCGGGGTCTACGGCGCAAACCACGTAGGTCCTTATTTTCAAAAAACAAATTTCAAAATAGATTCGTCCACTTCTATCGGACGGGGGGGTCCACCCTTAGCGAACAGGTTCGCCATCTTTAGCCGGCGGGGTCTACGTTACAAACCGCGTAGGTCCTCATTTTCAAATTTCAAAAACAGATTCGTCCACTTCTATCGGACGGGGTGTCCACCCTTAGCGGACAGGCTCGCCATCTTTAGCCGGCGGGGTCTGCGTCACTAACCGCGCAGGTCCTTAGTCGCTGCAGCGATAACTTTTTCTGGTTTCCCCTTTTCCAAAAATTAAAAGGATTGGTTTTCCGTTTTTTCCAAAAAAGAGCGATGTGCTGGATTTTCCTTCGTTTTACGTCCCATAAAAACAAGGGGGTTTTCTCGTTTAGCTAGCCCTGAAAATGAGAATATTTAAAAACATTTTTTACCTCGTGATTGGGCTTGGCCAGGCCCAATTACACTTTATAGCTTTGATTTCGAAAACATCTGTAGCAGCTCCCAATGACAAAGTGAGGGAGTTTCTACGCACCTTTAGATCCTTCCAATGACAAAGTGAGGAAGTTTCTATACTATCAGTTGACAAATCCCAATGACACGTGAGGGATATGTCGACATTTCAAGTGATGACCCTTAAGTCAAATGTTATCACTCGGGGGCTCGTGAGACCCTCGCAAAACAGGTCACATACACCATGGCTTGTGTGACGCACTCCGTCTAATACTTTGACCATCGTCTCATCCCGAGACTCAGTCAAAGTGGGGGCTAACTGTAGACACCTACTTTTGTCCCCATTCCCGAAAGGGAAAGGTTCGATGATGAAAGTATAAATCTCCACTTGACAACGCATCTCCTATAAAATAACGAATCTCAATTCCCCTTTTCATTTCACCCGAAACCTGCTATTTATAGAAAACTGCTATTTATGGAAACCTACTAAAAATAGTAACTGCCGTAAAGGGTAGCTTCTAAAAGTGGCAAGTCATAAAAGATAGAAACCTGTCAGAATTAGGTGTTGCACTCCAACATAAATCCTAAATGAGATAGAAAACTGCGAGAATCCTATTCCTAATATGATTCGGAAATAAGAGTTACGTATTAATTAAAATCCTAACGAGCCTAGAGTTCGTAACGGGCCCAGACGCATTCCGTCATGAAATTGATACGCACTAAAAGACTCGATTAAGTCTCAAACGCTACGGATTTCAGGAATCCGAATCTGACTAAGAAAACAGCCCAGACCCAATTTTCAACGCCTGGCTCTGGGCGCTGAAAATACCTGGGTACGTGTTTTTTCCTAATTCTTTGTGGATTAGAACTCTGCAATTCTATCTTCCACGAACTCTCCCCTATAAATACAGCCCCAAATTCGACGTGAAAACAACACACAACACAATTATATTCTGAGTATTGACTCCAACCCTTAGCCTAAGCCTCACGCTACGAAATTGTTCACGCGTTCTGTCGCAATCGATCCATAAATCGAACAGAACGTATCCTGTCCCATAATTGAGATTCGTTAAATAAAAAGGAGAAATAGCAAAGTCAAAGTGGTTAGTTTTCTGAGAACCGTGACGCACCTCTCAAGGGTGCGTCGTAATGTGCCCCTTCTCGATGATTTAATTGCTTTCCTCGCCCTTTTTATGAACTGTTAAACTAACTAAATCTGATTGTTCTATCACGCCTAACAAATATAATATTTTTGGGAAATTGGATTATCATGCTAGGTCCCTTAATGCTATCTAAATCAGATAATCGCGATCGATCTAGTATTATATGTTGCATATTGCTAAAATCAACTCAGATTAGTTTAATAGTTAACGCATGTCCCTTCAATTATTTATGCTGAGCTAGTAAGGATATCCTGCCTCTGGAGTTATCGACGAGCGAAGTACTCCTCTCGGTAGTTACAGTCCCCCGAACCCTCAATCTCTACCTTGCGGGTGTATGTTGAGAGATCCCCACACCAGGGATCACAAGGGAACCTACGGCCGTCGTGGTCAAACATAATTGCACTCCCTTTATGTCACGATAACCGGGTTTTGTCAGTTTTTCTCATTGTTGTTAAAAACTGAATGGCGACTCCTATATTACTAGTCAATTGGGTGTATACTCACAGGAAATCCAATTACACTTGATTGAATAAAAGAATCGTCACACCCACGAGGGACGAGGTCACGCATTAGCCTCGCGCTTTTTCGACCCCCTCACACTAAGTTGTCACAGTGTGGTTTTTACTGGCCTACTATGTTCAAGGATGCACAGGCTTTCATTATGGCTTGTGATGCGTGCCAGAGGGCCGGCACTATTTCGAGGAGGTATGAGATGCCACAGAACGGGATTCTTGAGGTTGAGGTTTTCGATGTGTGGGGAATTGACTACATGGGACCATTTCCATCGTCCAAGGGTAATCTGTATATCCTTGTTGCTGTAGATTATGTGTCGAAGTGGGTCGAAGTCGTTGCCTCACCTACTAATGATGCTAAGACGGTCATTTCTCTGTTCAAGAAAGTCATTTTCCCTAGATTGGGAGTTCCGCGAGCTTTGATTAGTGATGGAGGGTCGCACTTCCATGAGAAGCATCTGGATGCGCTCCTGCGCAAGTATGGAGTTTATCACCGCACTGGGCTAGCCTACCACCCTCAAACGAGTGAGCAAGTTGAGATCTCCAACCGGGAGATCAAATCTATCCTTGAGAAAGTGGTGGCGAAGTCTAGGAAGGGTTGGAGCGATAAGCTGGATGATACTCTATGGGCATACAGAGCCGCCTTTAAGACACCTATTGGTACCTCCCCGTATCGGTTGGTGTATGGCAAGGTGTGTCATTTACCAATAGAAATGGAGTACAAGTCTTATTGGGCAATCAAACAGCTGAACATGGATGCAAAGCTAGCCGGTGAGAAGCGGTTACTTCAATTGGGTGAGCTAGATGAATTCCGACTACAAGCTTATGATAGTGCCCCGATTTATAAGAAAAACACTAAGCGGTGCCACGACAATCACATTCTGCATAGAGAGTTCGCGGTGGGCGACAAGGTTTTACTATTCAACTCTAGGCTTAAGTTGTTTCCTGGAAAACTTAAGTCTAGGTGGTCTGGGCCGTTCACCGTGACTATGGTAAGCAAGTTTCGGTCAGTTGAAGTAGAAAACGATAATGGTGAGCGATTCAAAGTCAACGGGCAACGTCTGAAGTTGTACCATGATGGGGCTACTGTAGGATTGGTCGAGGTCCATCACCTCGGACCCTCCGCCCCATGAACTGCATATGCGAGGTAACGAGGTCGAGCGGGACCTAGAAATAAACCAACGCTTTGCGGGAGGCAACCCGTATTTTATTGCTTTCGATAGTATAGTTTAATTTGAAGGAAATATGTCCTTCAACCAAGGTGCATTAAATCTAATACCAAGGTTCAGATTAATTGCGAACAATTAATTCAGTGAGATCAAGTGATCGGAACAACTAGCTGGAGCAATGCTTCCGATCAGTGAGTTCTAATGAATATTAAGCTCACAGCTTACTCTTGACTGAACCTACAAGGTCACACCAATGACACGTAACAGATCACCGGATTAAATGAATCGGAAATTCATTTAATAGCTTTCTGGGAAATTAGTTCGGAAAACATAATTATACGATTTAACATTGGATCGTGAAATTGTATATTGTGATTGCGTATATTCGTAAGCTAGGCGAAACGAATAATCGTATCGTACGACAATGGATCGTCAAGTACGAAATGATAAATAAATTATCGGATGATAATTAAATGAAGCAAACACGGAAGCAAGCCCACGAGCAAAGCACAAGGAGCAAGGGCCCATGGCCTTGCTGCCTCGGCTATGCCCGCGCGCAAGGAAGCCACAGCAGCAGCAGCAACGTCGGCCCAAGCCCAAGCACTGCAGTGCTGTGCGCTTATGCGTGTCAGCGAGCTTATGGGCCTTGCTGGCCGGTTGAGCCTTGTGCTTGGCCGGTTGGCTTGGCTTACTAGTTAGGTTATTATAATAACCTAATCTACATTTTTTCCTTAACCTAATGCACAAATCAGATTCTAACCTAAGGCAAGAGAAACCCTAAACTCTTTGTGCCTCCATTAGAATTGTTCTTCCCAAAAGCACAAACTCTTGAATGATTGTCTAAGCTACGATTATTAAGACGGATCTGATCGTGTCGGTGAACCAAGTAGAGGAACGACAAGTGGAGTTCTAAGTTCGTGCTTGTTGACAATTTGTGGAAAACACGCTTCAAACGTAAGTATGCTTAATCTGTGCTTTATACATGCTTCCTGGCTTTGGGGATTGTTTCCGCACATGTTATTATGTTTAACTGTATTCCCCTACAGTGGTATCATGAGCCTTATGTATTCAAAGCATGAATTAGCATGATTTAATTGTTTTTGCATCTGTCGAAATTTTGGAACTTTTTGTTGATTTTTCGGAATTTTTACGAATTATTGGATGAATTGCCTAATAATCTGTTCCGAAATAAAAAAGTTTCTGTTTTTCGATTTCTAAAACCCTATTCTGGTTGAAAACGATTTTCTAAGATCAACTTATGAGAACGAAATTATAAAATCAGGCCTAGAAGTGTCGTTTTTTGGGCGTTTTTGTTAATTTTTCATTAAAAGTGTCGGACAGTAATTCAATTAAAAGGTCAACCTAAACTACTCGGAATTTCTTGAAATTTTGACACAATGTTTCTGGGTATATTCTTGATATATGGTAAAAATTTCAGATTTTTCCGATTAGTATAAACCCTAATTTTGCCTTTCCCCAATTCGTAAAATTTGGAACCCTAATTGAATTTTAATTAATTTTGGTTTAATAATTCGGTTACTTGGGAAAGGGGATATAATTTCATTGGTCAGTGTTTAAATTTAAAAATTATTGGATTAAAAATAATATTAATGCAAGTTCGTGAAATTAAATTTATTTTTAATTGAGTTGGTCCGTAGCAGGAACCAAAAGGCACGAACACGTGTGTGTGATGGGCGTGTGGCTCGACGAGCCATGCGAGCTACCATGCGCAATCGAGTCGCATCGACGCGGGCAGCAGCATACACGCTGTGTGCCGCGCGCGCTGGGCGAGAGGTAAGGGGCGTGTGCTGCGCGCATAGCAGGGCGCGAGCCTTCCGATGGTGCAGCGATGCGCTGCGACGAGTCGAGCAAGGCATGCAGGGGCAGCAGCGATGCTGCGGGTACGCGTGTGTGAGGGGGTCGAAAAAGCACGAGGCTAATGCGTGACCTCGTCCCTCGTGGGTGTGACGTTTCTTTTTGTCAAATCAAGTGTAATTGGATTTCCTGTGAGTTTACACCCAATTGACTAGTAATATAGGAGTCGCCATTCAGTTTTTAACGACAATGAGAAAAACTGACAAAACCCGGTTATCGTGACATAAAGGGAGTGCAATTATGTTTGACCACGACGGCCATAGGTTCCCTTGTGATCCCTGGTGTGGGGATCTCTCAACATACACCCGCAAGGTAGAGATTGAGGGTTCGGGGGACTGTAACTACCGAGAGGAGTACTCGCTCTTCGATAACTCCAGAGGCAGGATATCCTTACTAGCTCAGCATAAATAATTGAAGGGACATGCGTTAACTATTAAACTAATCTGAGTTGATTTTAACAATATGCAACACATAATACTAGATCGATCGCGATTATCTGATTTAGATTGTTTTAAGGGACCTAGCATGATAGTTCAATTTCCCAAAATATTATCTTTATTAGGCGTGATAGAACAATCAGATTTAATAGTTTAACAGTTTTATAAAAGGGCGAGGAAAGCAATTAAATCATGCGAAGGGACACATTACGACGCACCCTTGAGAGGTGCGTCACGGTTCTCAGAAAACTAACCACTTTGGCTTTGCTATTTCTCCTTTTATTTAACGAATCTCAAGTTTCCGGGCTTAATTCTTCAGCTACAAGGGACATGATACGTTCTGTTCGATTTTTGGATCGATTGCGACAGAACGCGTGATCAATTTTGCAGCGTGAGGCTTAGGCTTAGGGGTTGGAGTCAATTCTCAGAATATGAATTGTGTGTTCTGTTCACGTCGAATTTGGGGCTGTATTTATAGGGAAGAGTTCGTGGAAAGATAGAATTTTAGAGCTCTAATCCAAGAAGAATTAGGAGAGAATACGTACCCAGGTATTTTCAGCGCCCAGGGCTGGGCGTTAAAGATTTCGGCGCCCAGCTCTGGGCGTTGAAAATGGGATCCAGGCAATTTCAGCGCCCAGGGCTGGGCGTTAAAAATGATGTTTGGGCCGAGTTCTTTGTCAGATTTGGACTCTTAGAATCCGGGGTGTTTGAGACTTATCCGAGTCTTTTAGTGCGTATTAACTTTATGACGGAATGCGTCTGGGCCCGTGACAAAATCTAGGTTCGTTAGGATTTTAATCAATACGTAACTCTTATTTTCGAATTATACTAGGAATAGGATTCCTCTTGCAAATTCTATCTCTTTTAGGATTTATGTTGGAGTGCAACACCTAATTCTGACAGGTTTCTATCTTTTATGACTTGCCACTTTTAACAACTACCTATTATGGTGGTTACTATTTTTAGCAGGTTTCTATAAATAGCAGGTTCGGGTGAAATGAAAAGGGTGATCGAGATTCGTTATTTTATAGGAGATGCGTTGCCAAGTGGAGATTTATGTTCTCATCATCGAACCTTCCCTTTCGGGAATGGGGACGAAAATAGGTGTCTACAGTTAGCCCCCACTTTGACTGAGTCTCGGGATGAGACGATGGTCAAAGTACTGGACGGAGTGCGTCACACAAGCTATAGTGTATGTGACTTGTTTTGCGAAGGTCTCACGAGCCCCCGAGTGATAACATTTGACTTAAGGGTCATCACTTGAAGTGTCGACATATCCCTCACGTGTCATTGGGATTTGTCAACGGATAGTATAGAAACTCCCTCACTTTGTCATTGGAAGTATCTAAAGTTGTGTAGAAACTCCCTCACTTTGTCATTCGAAGTAGCTACGGGTGTTTTCGAAATCAAAGCTATAAAGTGTAATTGGGCCTGGCCAAGCCCAATCACGAGGTAAAATGCTTTTAAGGATTCTCATTTTCAGGGTTAGCTAAACGAGAAAACCCCCTTGTTTTTTATGGGACGTAAAACGAAGGATTGTCATTTTCAGTGGAGATTTATGTTCTCATCATCGAACCTTCCCTTTCGGGAATGGGGACGAAAGTAGGTGTCTATAGCGTGCACTGACGTGCTATGGCTGCGGGCTATGCTCGCATGCCTCCACTACTACAAATCCCGCCTTTTATCGTCGCTTTTTTGGCCATTTTTCGTCGCATTAAAGCGGCGAGAAATTAACCCTCGTCGCTTTCCTGTAGCGTCGAGAAAATCAAAGTCGAGAATATTCTCGACGCTTCCTTGCGTCGCAAATGTAGACGCTTTATGACGACCACATTCTTAGCCCAGCGTCGACATACCCGACGCTTTTAAGCGTCTAGAATTTTGATATTTTTTGTTGACAAGATTTTTTCCCGCTTTGTCCATATTTACCTACTTAATGTTCGCGACGTCTACAGGCGTCCAAAACTTTATGTCCGCGATGCTTAAATGCGTCCAAAAATTTGTGTTGACGAGAAATTTAATTCTACATGAGCACGGTAACACGAGTAGATTTATTTGTATAAGCTTTTTTTTTCCACTTATTCATGTATCGCATATAAGCCCTTTTTATTCTACCTATTCCTGTATCGCATATATATAATATACATAATAAAACATTATTCATCACAATTATAAATTTAAAATTAAAGTGCAACGCAAGATTGATCAATGAAACCTGAATTGTGAATGGTCTTCAATTTACAATAAAATCAACTTACAAAAACTTAAAGTATAAAATTAAGTAATACAAAAACCTATTAGTACGTCTAAAATTTCATCTTGAAAACAAAGGCCAATCCAAGCCTATAAGTACAAGAGTATGAGCTTCATAGTAGAAAGAGGTACACATCATCCCTTGATTCCTTTCTTCGACCACCATAATCTTCAAATGCATCACGGACCTTGTGGGCCTATGGCATGCATAATCAAAATACAAATAATGAAGGAATGTAATGGAACTGAATTGTGATCTACAGAGTATTATTTAATAGTAAGGCTATATAATTAACATGTTATTTAACTTGCAGCTAATAAAGTAATCAAAAGATGAGTTTTGTTTCTCCTCTTACCCGAAAAAATCTTTACTTCAGTTACTTCAAGGATAGTTTTGTCAGTATGCAAAGTGTTGTGTTTAGATTTTTTTATTATCTTAGGCTGAAAGGAGTATTTGTTACATTGATGTAACTCTGGTGTCTTAGCAGTCGTTGCTAGTTTTGGCTTTTCAGATTCATTCACATCATTATAAGCATAAACTGGGTAAATTTTACAGATAAAAATGGTATAAATATAGGTGTCGTAAAAGGAAAATTACCTTCCCGGAAGCCATTCAGATACTGAATTAAATGTACGAAGGACTGCATTAGTCTTGTTTGAAGCAAACTCTGGTTGCAAAGCGCCTAAAATATAGTAATGGGAAAAAATTAAACAAAGTAAGTGGCTAAATTCAGTAAGGAGAGGACTGACCAAGGGTAGAATTTAGACTAACCAAGAGACTAAAGGTCACTCAAGTATAATCACAACATGCTTTTCTATCACTTAGTTTGTTTCCTACTTTTCTTTCATTCACCCCACCACCACCAATTGACCACAAGAGTCTTATAAAAAGTCCCTTTTCACTGAAACTATGTGTACAATTATATAGGAACACAAACCACATTCCACAGCAGCTACAAACTCATTTAAAATGATCAGAACATTTGATTCGAAAGTAAGACAACGTAACATAGAGAATAACAAGACCTTTGAACGTAGGCTCTAATGCTCTATTGTAACAAAAAGTTCTTCTCAATGGAGGCACCAAACATCAATTAGATAATTACGCAAATTAGCAGGAATATAAAGAGAGAAAAGTTTTACCAAGTCGTAGATAATTACAGCTTACTGAAAACAGATAAAATGTAGCAGGAATATAAAGAACTAAGAACGCAGTACTACGAAACTTGTTTTATTACCTTACAGGTTCAAGGAGTTTAAAATTTTTTTTTCTCTAAATCCCTAGAATAACAAACAATCAAACGAGATTAGCTACCTGGTTTAATCTGATTTAATTATAACTTTATCTAGCAAAGTAACTGTAGAAACACATGGCATAATAGCTAGAGCCTAGACATTATGAAACCCAATTGGGGTAACACGAAGTGAGAGTAGTAAGAATACTATTTACACAGTTAAATAAGTGGCAAAAGAATTAACAACAGCTCATCAATTCATGAGTTATTATTATATAACGAAGATCAAAGCTCATAAATTAATAAAAGGTTCTTGAATGAGCAATTGAGCACATACAACCTCGGTCTTCTTGTATCCTTCACAACCTTATGTGGGAGAGTAACAAAAGTTTGGGCCAAACTCAGCAACAATATAATGGGTGCAGCAAGTGAAATGTTAGGTGAGCACAAAGAAAGACTTCAGAACACAGGCATCGTTCATCGGTCATCTCCATAGTTGGCAGGCCTGCACTAGGCATTTCCTCTGGCCAAGGAGAACTAAATGAATAATAGAAGCTTGTTATTTTACTTTTAATGCTTAAAGAGCTACTATAAACTTCTTTTCTTTAAGCAACAAAACAGTAAATAATAATAACACAAAGATAGACTTTCTAGTCCAAAGCCTATATATATTTCTTTTACTATGACTATTAACACTTAGAAGCTTCTTAATAACACTGATGCTAAATTTACACAAAGAAGGAGATAAAGTACATCGGGCTGAAGCTAGTCTCAAAATAAATAAAAGAAACAAGTAACAAATACACAAAGGGCATAAAGTTTAACATACCATACCTGTGTGTTAAAAATCAGTAGCCAAAGAATGAGAACGGTCACAATTTAAATAGAGGACTTTCATGGAGACATGAGGATACTAAAGGGCGAGAGATGCCTGGAGAATAAAGATAGAATGAAGACATAAAAAAGCAGTACGGCATGAAAAATATTAGTGAATATGCAAGAACTTGGTCCTATATTCACTTAAAGCAAGCCCATCGCACACTTGCAATGATCTTGAAATGAAAAACCAATGCACTTAAAGACAAAAACAAGCACATACCGAGCAAGACAACCATAAATTCACCTATTCCCACAATTAGTCTAAGATACAAGAACAGAAAAAAGATAACTAGAATCAAATTCTCTGGGATGTCAGTTTATTATAGATATATGTTATTACCGTGCATTCCTAGGTGGGCAACATTACAAATGGATGTGTGGAATGAAGTATCTACATGAAAAATCACTTCTCTGAACAGGACTGATGTATCTGAAATAGTAAAAACACACTAGGAAGAACAAGAGAGTATGTATTAGCATATGAAAGAGAACTTCTCTAAACAGGACATATTACTGAACATGACATACGAAGATTCACCACAACAGTTGTAGTTTTCTCTTATCTTAGCTCTATTTATTCCAGTTCCACGTGCCTCTTAATGTTTAGCTCTTATACTAACATTGAGGAAACATTTAAATGAGCCTAAATTCCATGAATTGCATCACCCTATTCAAGTACCCGAGTCCCTATGAAGTTGTTTTACGACTAGGTAATGAAAAGACAGAGATTAGACATAAAGTTAGAGAATTTCGATCTGGAAACTACATGAATAAATTTCCATGTAAAGCTACTAGCACGAGGTTATAGAAGACTGGGAAAAATCATTTTGTTGTGTTCCAAAACAGATAAAAACTCTTTCATATGCCTCCTTACTTTAGTATCATTAAGCAAAAATTCTTATTTAAACATTTGTACAACCTAATTTTAAGCAAACACTTAGTTTATCTGCCAACAGTAAAGCTTGTGTGGAAATACTAGGACGGTTTATTAACCCACTTACCTTCACTCTGCGAGCTTAAAAAGTCCTTTTCTCTTCAATTAAACAAAAGTTTAGTACATTACATGTAGACATTGAAGCTAGGAGAATTTAGGAGCAGCTAAGAACTAAAATAACTATTTCTTATATTACCAAGGATAGTAAAAGTTGTTATTCAATAAGCAAAGAGAGAGGACGTGAACGAATCCAGACCTGCCATTCCTAATTGCTTGACTACAGTCTACCATTAGCATATGGTTACTAATTAATATTTTGACTTCTATATGGCTATTTTCCTTATTCAGTTCTAGTGACTCATCACGACAATGAAAATTGTGACGCCGGAAAAAAGTCAGTGCCTTGGAACAGTGCAAAGCAAATTCAAATAAATTGAGTTTCTTCCTAAAAGATAAAATAACAATAAATTATAGCGAAGGGTCTGTAATGTTCTAATAGATAATAACATCACCAATATTGCACAACAATAAATTACACTGATAACAGATCAATAGTAACTCATAATACTACTTTTCAGAAACTGATCAAGAACATGTATAACATATGGAAAAACATGAATCAAACATCAAATTTTCTACCTGATCTTACATCACGAATTGTCCATTCTTAGGTTCTTGCTAGTGCTTTTTATTAAACTCAAAAACTTTGATCAAGAAGCAAATACAAACTAGCCTTACAATAGATATGGGCTAAATTTGGCTTGTACAAGGCTGGAAAGAAAAATGATTCTTGTACTTGTAGTCATTTAAAGCGACACAACAGCAGACAAACGACATAGATGCAATGGATCCAGAGGCAATCAACTCAATTATAGCCAACATTATACATATTTAGTACATACTATTCTGTTAACCATCTTAAGCTTATCAGGTCCCTTAAATCTAAAACACTTTAGCTTTCAGTTAGGACAGAATATCAAGCTGAAAATAACAAATATTTCAACAGCACTCAAAAACGAAAAAATTAGCACAAATTAAGGATAGAATCGCAAATTTCTAATCAACATAGACAAATCTAAACCCAATTTAAAGTGAACTCGGTATTACTCAGATCTAAACTAATTATATGAAAAGAAGAAAATCAAACAATATGATTCAACTGCAAAGAAGTATCTAAAAACCCTAAATTAGCACGAATTAGGGATATATTCGCAAATTTCTAATCAACATAGACAAGCCTAAACCCGATTTAAAGTGAACTCGATATTACTCAGATCTAAACTAATTATATGAAAAGAACAAAAATCAAAAAATATGATTCAACTGCAAAGAAATACCTAAAAACCATATAAATTCAGATTTCCAACAACAGAACGAAAATCGCAAAAAGAACAATAAACAAAAAAAATTATGTTACCTTTCACAAGACCTTAAACCCATTGATATAACGAACAAGGTTTACATCTCATAGAAAAACAATGAAAAGGTGAGAAAGAGAAATACAATCCCAAGAGAAGAAGACACGTGAAGGAGAGCTTAACATTTCATTGAGAGGAGGGTAGTAGATCTGAGATTTTTTTAGCAAGAGATGAGAGGCGGTGAGGGCTATTTTCCAAATAACTGAAGTTGGGGGCTAACCCGCTAACATGTAGCTAATTAGCCAGCCGTCACGTGGGTTTCACGTGTAATTTCGACGCCGAAAGTTGTCGAGAGTGTTCTGGACCAGGAAAGGCGTCGTGAAATAGCAGAAATTAAATTTTCCACCAACGCTCATACCCAAGCGTCGAGCACCTGGCGTCCACAAACCTAGGCTTTTGTAGGCCATGCGATGGCTGCGGGCTATGCTCGTGTGCCTCGTAGGCCACGCAATGCTAACGGGCTGGGCGCAAGCCTAGCCCAAGTAAGCACATGACATTTTTTTGTTGGGCTTGACTTATTTGCATTAATTTGGGCTAACGGGATATTTAATTTAATATTTTATTTGCTTGGGCCGGGCCGCGAGTTTTAATTTAATATTTCATAATTAATTATCCGGAATAATTATTGGTTTGAGTGGGAGCCACTAAATGAAATTAAAATGAAATAATTATTTTTAATTATTTTCGTAGGTGCATTATTTTAATTAAATTCGATTTTAATTAGAATAAAGTATAAGGATTAATAATTTGAAAATTGATTAATCTTTTAGGACGCGTTTATGTGAACGTGAATTTAATTAATTCACGTAAATACTTGCATATTTATATGGGCCATTCGTTTTAGCACACGAATGGGTGAATGCATAGAATATATATTTTATGTAATGCAGGTACTCCAAGTGACTAGTATGGCCATTTAGGATAGTTAAATACGGTCTGCGTACCGTTCTATCTTTGAATGTAAAGTTTTAAATATGGTATGCGTACCATGGAAATTTTGATGTAATTTTATTATTTTCAAGTATTTCTAAGTTTAGAACTTTAAGTTAGCATTTGAACGAAGATTCAAGACGATGCCAAGCTAACAAGGAGGTGATGAAGATTGGATGCTTCAAGACAAGATGTTTTGGGCCATACTAGATCACCATTTATTTATGCAATTTGATATATATATATATATATATATATATATATATATATATATATATATATATATATATATATAAATATATATATATATATATATATATATATATATATATTATGCGTTAATGTATGAATGTATGTATGCTTTGCATGAATAGGTTGTTTCATATGACTCGATTAGATTAAGTTCACTAAATAATCGAACCAACATGGAAACAACTAGGTCCAAAGTAATATTGAGTTTAAAAATTGCCTTCCAAATCAAACACTTACAAAAATCTAAGGATCTAAGGTAGTAGGTTTACGCTAAAGCGAGGTGCTATTTTAGTTGACTTAGGTGGTAAGGCGTCCTAAAGGAGCACGTTGATTGTGGTTTCAACTCAAACAACAATGGCATTATGTTGTGGCAATGGGATAAATTATGGTATTAATTTATTAACCAAGAGTAATTTGGAAATTACTAGCAATAGGTTTTGCTTACCTAAAATCTTACACTACTTAAGACATGCTAAAGATGCTTAAGGATTTAGGACTTTTGAGGGCTTGGAATCGTTTCATTCATTTTGGACCATGTTTTTGCTTTTGCATGAATGAAATGTTTAATAGCTTTGATGATTGCGTGAATGCTTTTATTTCAAGTTATTAAAGTATGATAAATGTTTTTCTTTGCTATTTCATTTTGTAGAATCGTAAATCTTCAACTTTATTGCGTTCGGACGATAGAACTGCGATATTTCCTCGGTCGATTGGTAACTATTTTGAGAGCGATTCTCAAAGAAAAGGAGAGTGAGAGCGTATCTTGAATGATATTTTCTTATAGTGATCTTCATGGTTGTTTTCAAACTAGAATTTGAATGGTAGACCAATTGGACCTCATATATTCAGAATACTGGGTAGTTTTGAAATAATGAAGTATTGAGTTAAAGACTCATGTATAACCAATGGTTAACAACCAATTTTCTTTTGGTTCGATAATGAACTAGACTCATTGGATGCGGTCATTCAATGTGAATAAAAGAAAGGGACTTTGTACGCATAACAAAGTAAGAAGATCAAGAAAAGAGTAAAATCTTTAGGACTATAAGAAAGCGTACTAGAAAGGATAGGAAAGGGGAACAAAAGAAATGAATTCAATATTCAATTTCTGCCTAAAAGTTTGTGTTAAAGAGAAACGACTTAGCAAATAAACTCCTATGGTATTAGATTACCGCTTGAGGTTCTAAACTCTTGTTAAGAACTCAAATTCCAGGAGCTAAGTCTGGTTATTGACCTACAAGTGGGAAATGAAGCAAAGTTGTGCTACATTAACAGAAAGGTCGTCATGTTTGTTTTAAAGTCCTTCTAAAGGCTAGAACTTAATGGTATTATGTTCCATTAATCATCATAATCAATTTCTGTTTGGACAACGGAAAGACTCACATTCAAAGTAAACAAAAACATTCGTTGAGTGTTTATTTGAATGAAATGGTCATTTAAGGGTTGAGTCATATGATTGATTAATAAACAAACGAATCTCTTCACACTCAAACTTCAGAAGGTTCAAATCAAACATTTTGATTTGTGTTCCACATATCTTTGGCAATGTCATACGACCATATCAACAAGTCAACATTCTAAGATTCCATGGCATTGATTTCTGAAAGTTGGTTAATTAAAGACACGTGGGTCTTGCTTGTTGAACATGACATAGAAATGGACTATTGTTAGAAGTTTCTAGACAATGAAGTTCATGGGCCAAAGATGAATTTTATGACTTACCTATTTCACAAGAATTTGAGAAAATATGGCTATATTTACTCAAAGTGAAATGTGTGAAATGCTTCAATGCAATTCACAAAAGGGTATAAAATCAACTTGGCAAGAATTTTGGAACATCTAGGGTTGGTCAAGGTGATGTTTGCATGAGCCAAGAAAGCTTATCTAGATTGTTTATATGGCATTATAATAATCGAAGCTCCATAAGAATATGGTATGTCCAAATGGAGAAATCGAAATCTATTTCGATTAACGATAATCGCGACTATTTTCCTATATAGTTTCTAAATGATACTCTCAAGTGACTTTCACACTAAACAAAGTTGTCAAAGCTAAGGATAAGATGTCATAAGGATTGAACTTCGGTTCAGTACATCTTGTCAGTACATATATATCTAGGGTTGTCAAACCCAGTGGGAGTTAGTGTTTACATCAAACAAACTCAAGGATAGATATATGTTTCTTTATGAGCGACTCATAGAAACAAAAGGTATTGATTCTACCACAAATCTGAGAACATATGGTTGTTGCTTAAGATAATGTCTTTTAGGAAACCATCATATTTCCAAAAAGGCGAGTGGGAGAAAAATGACCTCGAATGGACTTCGAGTCAAGCAACAAACAAATGTAGGATACTTAGGAGTCTTTGCAAAAGCTCCATACTTAGAATCCTTTGGAAGAGCTTCAGGAAGACTTTAGAAGTGCTTCAAGAGAATCCTAATACTCAAAGGACTTGAGTAATGTCTTTATAGACACTAACGTTTGATGTTCAATACCTAGGTAAATCGTATAAGGAATAGAATTCAACCAAGATAGATACATAGATATCTTGAGGAATGAAAACTATGAAGACTTTGGAAAGTGCTTCAAAAACATACGACTTACAGGTTAGCTACGACGAAATAAAATTCCCAAGTATGGTTTGAGGCCATCAAAAACATAAGTATGGTTTGAGGCCATACAAAATGGTTTGTGGCCATTTCATCCAAAGTACCTTCATATTAAAGAATCAAATCTATGATTTGGTCGATTTGCATAAAGGGTTCACTCCCATTAGTTGCAAACATGTTTTCTAAACATAGAACGTTGATTTGCATAAAGGGTTCACTCCCATTGGTTGCAAACATGTTTTCTAAACATACAACATTGATTTGCATAAAGGGTTTACTCCCATTGGTTGCAAACATGTTTTCAAAACATACAAAGATGATATTTTATACGTACACATACAAAAGAAAAGCTAGATTGATGGTTAAAGATTGTAAACAACTCTACGGCGTTGATAATGTTGAAATCTTTTTCACCAAGTCGGAATTCTTGAACTATTTTGGATAAATCTAGCAATAATTGCATATGGCAATATGGCAATTGGAAAACGAAACACCTTACTCAATTGGACTTGTAGAAAGGAATTGTGTACATCACACAATGTAAAAGTTTTGGATGCTAGATAAAAGAGCAAGCTTAAGAAATTTATTCGTAGATTAAAGCATGCAAGTGGGAATTGGACCATATTTGCCTAAAAGGCTATTGAGCAATCATAGCTTTATGAAAATATGGATCATCTTATAGATGAGGAGTTTAGTGGGAGCTAGGTCAAGTTTATTGGTTCTATATATGAGATACATATCTCTCTATTGAAAATTACATTCAAATGGTTAGATTTGAAAGTATTTGTCAATATTAGAACCATGGCGAAACTTAGAACATACTGGGTTAAAGATCTATTGGATAGGATCTAAAGTGTTGTTTGGATTCTGTAAAAGTAATTACTAAATCAAACACAATGGAGAGACTCAAAAGAGACTCTCAACCCATATGAGTAAGTCTAAGTTATGAATGCTTTAACTAAGTATAAAGCTAGGATGTTATCACTAGAGTTAAGCATGAAGAACCTTGAAGAGGTGCCTTCACCTTATATCACATGGCAACGCCAAGATTTTAGCAAGATTCAGTGTCTCTTGAAACAGAATGAAGCTAAAATTTACATGGATAGATTTTAAAAAGCGAATGTTTTTTGCATTACAATCAATCATGTATGATGTGATATATAGATCGCCAAGATAACTCGTGAACATTGGATCGTGACGAGTTTATACCAATCTCTATTGATCTGGATCAAAGATCATTGGAACAGTATCAAGAACATCCAATACATTTGGAGATGTAGGATGAGAACTTGATAAGAGGAAGTGAAGATAACTAAAGTTTTGATGCTACATGCATTTGCCTAAGCAAAAGTTGAATCTTGATGTTAGGCAAACCACAAACAAACACGGGCAATTAGGCGTCGTGATTAAAAGGTGGTTACATAGGTTCCAAACCATATGTGATGCATGGGAAACTGAATCAATGATTAGTTTCCAAGTTCTCAGTTGAAAGATGTATCTCCCACATCTATGTGAACTGGTTGGAGCATTCCAAAAGGGAAGCATCATTTGAAATTCTACATAATTGAAATGAATTCATTGTTTCCTAAGAAGCAATAAAAGGGAATTGTTTTTAGTGGGAGTTCTTCAATGAACTCAGGTTGATCACAAGTCTGCTACCTGGATGATTTTCTATTTTAGATATGATTATCATTCTAAACAGCAACGAAAGACTAGATCATTCTAGAAACATATTCAAAGATCTTTTCATCTTACATCGAAAGGGTTTCGATAGAAAAGATGCTAAGGATAGCAAAGTATGATAAACTAAACCTCTGCATTGAATGATACACAACATTCATATGCAGATATGGAATCAAGTTTGAGTTCCATGAATGTTTTAAGTATTGGGTGAAAGGCCTATATCTGTAAAACATTAAATGCTTGATTTCAGGTTAGAGGCCCACAAATTGGTAAGCATTTGGTTTAAACATTTATCATTTATGAAATTATATTTCATAGTTCATTTAATCTTGGTTTAGTATTAAATGATAAGTCCATGTGATTCAAATCATTCAAATGGGATGTCAAGATGGATTCTTCGACAAAGAAACACCCATAAGTGAACTTGAATATTGAAGTCACAAAGGATCCCTAATCCAGGTCATTGAAAGGTGGAAGACCAATGACTAATGAAGATTAGATTGCAAGTAGATTACTTAGTTCTGTTTCTTGAACTAGAGTGACTGGATGTCAGAATCTTTTGCATAGATACTTATTGGATCTTGTATCGGATTGACCATGAGAACACTTTAAGAGATTAAAGTCATATCATAGGTAGTTCTCATTAATGGTGATTAAAACCGTTCCTCAAAACATGAGCGATTATGTCTGCTCGTTTGAGAATTAGTTCGCTTTGATACTAGCTAAACGTCGCACCGTAAAAGGAGGCTATAAAAGTAGTTATTGGGCGTACTATGAATCAAAGTGAGTGTTCATTGATTGCAAGAATGGATTGTCCTCCTATCTTTGATAGGATATGGTGTTGTTGTGTAACAAGGCCTCTCGGAGAGTTAGATACTGTAAAATGTATGGTCGTGCTCAGAATGGTTATGGCTTAACCTTCTGCAAAAGTTTAACAGTTGAACTCTGTAATCCGAGAAACACTTCTGGACCTGATAAGGATGGCTTTGATCTTACCTTATGTTCAGTAAGTAACACTAAGTGACAAAGGAATGTGAATGCACACTTGTCTGAATGACAAGTGAGAGACTGAAGGAAATATGTCCTTCAACCAAGGTGCATTAAGTCTAATACCAAGGTTCAGATTAGTTGCGAACAATTAATTCAGTGAGATCAAGTGATCGGAACAGCTAGCTGGAGCAATGCTTCTGATTAGTGAGTTCTAATGAATATTAAGCTCACAGCTTACTCTTGACTGAACCTACCCTACCAATGACACGTAACAGATCACCGGATTAAATGAATCGAAAATTTATATAATAGCTTTTTGAGAAATTAGTTCGGAAAACATAATTATACGATTTGCTGGCCGGTTGAGCCTTGTGCTTGGCCGGTTGAACCTTGTGCTTACTAGTTAGGTTATTATAATAACCTAATCTACATGCTTGCTGGCGGGTTGAGCCTTGCTGGCCGGTTGAGCCTTGTGCTTGGCCGGTTGGCTTGGCTTACTAGTTAGGTTATTATAATAACCTAATCTACATTTTTTTCCTTAACCTAATGAAAAAATCAGATTCTAACCTAAGGCAAGAGAAACCCTAAACTCTCTGTGCCTCCATTAGAATTGTTCTTCCCAAAAGCACAAACTCTTGAATGATTGTCTAAGCTACGATTATCAAGACGGATCTGATCGTGTCGGTGAACCAAGTAGAGGAACGACAAGTGGAGTTCTAAGTTCGTGTTCGTTGACAATTTGTGGAAAACACGCTTCAAACGTAAGTATGCTTAATATGTGCTTTATACATGCTTCCTGGCTTTGGGGATTGTTTCCGCACATGTTATTATGTTTAACTGTATTCCCCTACATAATTTTGTGTGTTTTATAGTTTATCCTTTACATTAGAGAGGTGAGGCGAGGGTATTTTTACTGTTTTGGGTGTTTTATGATGTGTAGGTGTTAGTTCCTAAGTGCGAAAAGCTGGAAAAAAATCGTAAAGTGCAGGTTTGTCATCCGCCCGGTGGGCACCGGGCGAAGGCCGCCCGACCGGGCGCGTGTAGAATCAAGAAAAATTATCTCTTTTCTCCCGCCGGGCAGCCAGGCGCCCGTCGGGCGGGTTACGAGTTGCAAGCCCGGCGGGCGAAGCTCTGCCCGACCGGGCGGTTTGATACGGAGTTGAGGAGAGGCAAGGAAGTCAAGGTTCGTCATCCGCCCGGTGCGTACCAGGCGAGAGGCGCCCGACCGGGCGTGTGCGGATGGTAAGAGAAATGTCGCCCTCCGCCCGGCGGGCAGACGTACGCCCGTCGGGCGTTTTTCGAGCAATAGGCCCGTCGGGCGGGCGCCGGCCCGGCGGGAGTGAGGAGAAAAGCGCAAGGTTAAGTCACGACTCCCCCTTCTCTCATTCACTTTTCCTCTCACTCATCTTCTTCATCATCTCACATACTCCATTAAACCCCAAACCCTAAGATCTTCAAACCTCCATATCTCCCTCATCTCTCACCCGTTTTGAGAGGGGTCAGTCCCATTACTTGTATGTAGGAGAGCAGGTGCCACCACTACCTGAGCCCCAGCCCCAGCCACATCCCGAGGCCGCGCCTCATACCTACTTCCGTAGGGGTGGGCGCGGAGAGAGGGAGGCGAGACAGAGAGGTAGTCCGGCTCCACAGGGGGAGCAAGGGTCTTTGGAGGAGCGTATTGATAGGTTGGAGATTCGCTTCGATCACTTTGAGAGTGATCACCAAAGGGCCATGTTCCCCATATATGACCACTTTGCTCGAGAGGGTGTCGTGCCTCAAGAGGCCCAACATCCTTCATGGTTTGGTTACCCGGCGGAGGGCTATGGAGTCCCGGGCGCTAGGGGCACCTTTACACTCACTCACTACTACGGTGGGTATGGAGAGGGTCCTAGCTACGGATATGATGATAATGATGATGGCCAAGGCCATCAGTAATACTGTTGATGATGAGGATGGTTCGGTACCCCTTGAGCCAATGAGGACATTGTCTGATTTGGTTTGGGGGGGATTTCATATTACTTGTACATATTAGGTATGTTTTCTTTTCATTTCGTGTTTTCTTACTTATTTTGGTGTGTTTTGGTGTGCTTTTGTGTGGTTATTGCTTTCTAGATTTTGGTTCGAAAATGTATTTTGATGATTCAAGCCGATAAGACAGGTAAGCATCATGGATTGACTGTTTGATGTATGAACTACAGTTATGTTGACTCTTGTCAAAGGTCAACTTTGTCCCACTTTTCATATGTATAATGCTGGATTGTGGTTAGCTGTGAGGTTTTGATCCTTGGTTTTTCAGAGTGCTTAATTCCTGGTGTTGCATTGATCTGAGTTTTTGATTTTCGACTATTAGTATGCTTAGCACACTTGCACTTTGCGCATGATGAAAGACATTCTTTAGGAAGCCTTCAGACGATCTTAGATACATCTGTTCCTGCTTTTTCTTTCCCATGTTTAGCCTTGACCATTTCTTTCTTTTAACTCCACAAAATAGCCCATATTAGCCCCGTTGGTTACTTATCCCGAGTCTAGCTTGGGGGAGCTATAATTTGTTAGTATCGGTTCGTTTTGTTGAGATGGTTGGCTTTAAAAGCCTAGGTTACTCAAGGTTGAATTTCTATGTACTCGGGAAGTTAGTAAGGAAAGAGGTGTAATCATTAGTTGGCACCTAAAGTGTATGGTTATGGGTATTACGGTTTGTACATATCTAGTTATTTATTTTCGCCGTTATATATGAAAAAAAAAAAACGAAAAAAATATGTCATTTATTTTGTAGTATTAGAAAAGCAAGGAAAAGGGTAGAAGTTGATTCATACTTCGAAATTTGTTGGTTACTTCCTCCCTTATGGTGTTATTTTGGTTATTGATGAGTTATGGTTTTCGGAGATGATTTCGATATATTGATTGGTTATTTTTGCTCCCCAAGTTAGGCTTTATACTCTCACATATCCAGAATATTCCTTACCCCTTGTTTATACCCGGCCAACATTACAAGCCTATATAAAGAACTTTTTGATCATCGTGCAATGTGTGTATAACAATAGGTTGAAAATAGTCGTTTATCAAGGGCCAAAGAGCATATGCGCATTTCGAGTCGACTCCGGTGTAGGTTGAGTGTTTAGGAGAACCTTCAAACACACTAGTGTTGTGAGTTGGGAGGGGCTACTATTCATTTGATAGTATGCATGTTCATAATGGGAAGGTGAGTGAACGGGCCACAGTTGGTTCCCTTGGTGAGCCCGATCTTGATTTTATACGTATGTCTTGTGAGCTTTACTTGAACTTTGTACCGGTTTGATGTGTAACTGTGGGGACTAGAGATTTCGGTCATGATATTTGCTTGCCTTAATTTGACTCTTGTTTTATCGTCCATCCTTTGCGTAGATTTTGGGGGTGAGTTAATCGTTTATATCTCATTGATGCTTTTTTCTTAGAGACAAGCAAAGGTTTAGCTTGGGGGGATTTGATATGTGTGTTTTATATAGTGTTTTTACCCCCGTCCCTTAGTACTTTTATGCTTCAAATGAGCTATTAGGAGCCGTTTTTAGTATTAATATGTGTATTTGAGTGTGCCTTGAGTTTTAGGACTACTTAGTGAGAAATTGGTCTTTTTGGACCCGTTTCATGATGATTTAGGCCACTACGCGATCCCGAGGGAGTTCGGGACAACTACTGTCGACTTGCGGGAGCCTTAGATTCTCATGGTTGAGCCCCGGAAGTTAGACTCGGTGTTACGGACAAAGGACGGTTCATTTAGATTTCCGCCCGGTTGATCTCCTCTCGCCGACTGGGCGAGCAAGCAGAAGATGCCGCAGTCAGCAGGCGCCCGACGGGCGGAGTTCTGCCCGGTGGTCACCGGGCGCCCATTAGCGTGAGGATGCAAGCTTTTTCTCCTCGCCCGGCGGGCGGAAGCTGCCCGACCGGAAGTGTGCCGAAGAATGTCAGGGCGTCTCCCTCTGCCCGGCGGGCAGACCTGCGCCCAACGGGCGGGATTCGAGCTGGTCTCCCGACGGGCGGACGTCTGCCCAACCGGGCGACGACAACCCTGGGCGGTTTTTCGCGCTTTGTTTTCCGATTTTCTTTTAATGTTTTGGGCAAACTGTAAATACTGGGCTTCATTATTTTAGTGGACATCTTAATTCCTAGTATTGAAACCCTTAGTTTTATTTCCCTTAGTTGAATTCTCTCTCTAAATTTATGCAAACACTTAGTTTAATTTTCAATAAAAATCGAAGCTTTCAATTTCCATTGTTCTTAAATTAGGTATTGCTTCTTATTTTAATTCATTGTCTTGCTTTAATAATGCTTTCAATCATGATTATTACCTTGTTTATTGTTAATATGCTTGAGTAGTTTAATTTCTAGGGTTTGGGGATCCATGAATAATATGAAGGGATGATTGAATGATTGCGATTGTTGGCATTGTAATTGATTCCTATTGATTGGTTTATTCTACTACACAATTAGATTTGCGCAGGTTTAATTGTGATAGTCATGCAATATCAAGATAAGATTCGAAAGATGAAATTTGATGTTTAGGCTTGTTTCAATAGGTAGAATTAGAGTTAATACGTAGCGAGAGCCCGTTAATTCTAAGTCTATGATTAGTATCGATTCGAGAGAGCATGCTAGTCTAATTAATTACTTTTGTTGATTATTGTGATTGTTTATCGTCCTGGATTGTTATTTGTTGGTGAACCTATGCCCTAGATTCTTTAATTCCTGAATTCCTACTCGTTTAATTCTCGTTCGTAGTCTTAGCATACAAATCACCAACCAATTCATGTTTCCCAATAGTCTAGTTTAGTTAATTAATAGTAGAAAGAACACTGTTTCCCTGTGGATTCGATCCTGACTTCCCTTGCTACCTAGCTAGTGGATTTAGGTTTATTTTTGATAAGGTGATACGACTTTAGCCTGTCAAGAGGCACATTGGACTGCTGCCAAGAATATTCTGAAGTACCTGAAAAGGCACAAAGATGATTTCCTGGTAAATGGTGGAGATGATGAATTAATTGTTAAAGGCTATACGGACACAAGTTTCCAAACCGACAAGGATGATTTCAGATCACAGTCTGGGTTTGTCTTCTGCCTCAACGGAGGAGCAGTAAGCTGGAAAAGTGCTAAGCAAAGCACAATTGCGGATTCTACAACTGAAGCGGAGTACATTGCTGCACATGAAACAGCAAAGGAAGCTATTTGGCTAAGGAAGTTCATAGGTGAACTTGGTGTAGTCCCCTCCATTAAAGGACCAATAGCTCTATATTGTGATAATAACGGAGCTATTGCACAGGAAAAGGAGCCTAGACACCACCAGAGAATCAAGCATGTACTTCGTAGATTTCACCTTCTACGAGAGTTCGTTGAAAGAAAAGAAGTCGAGATAATGTGAGGGGGTCGAAAAAGCACGAGGCTAATGCGTGACCTCGTCCCTCGTGGGTGTGACGTTTCTTTTTGTCAAATCAAGTGTAATTGGATTTCCTGTGAGTTTACACCCAATTGACTAGTAAAATAGGAGTCGCCATTCAGTTTTTAACGACAATGAGAAAAACTGACAAAACCCGGTTATCGTGACATAAAGGGAGTGCAATTATGTTTGACCACGGCGACCATAGGTTCCCTTATGATCCCTGGTGTGAGGATCTCTCAACATACACCCGCAAGGTAGAGATTGAGGGTTCGGGGGACTGTAACTACCGAGAGGAGTACTTCGCTCGTCGATAACTACAGAGGCAGGATATCCTTACTAGCTCAGCATAAATAATTGAAGGGACATGCGTTAACTATTAAACTAATCTGAGTTGATTTTAACAATATGCAACACATAATACTAGATCGATCGCGATTATCTGATTTAGATTACTTAAATGGACCTAGCATGATAGTTCAATTTCCCAAAATATTATCTTTATTAGGTGTGATAGAACAATCAGATTTAATAGTTTAACATTTTTATAAAAGGGCGAGGAAAGCAATTAAATCATGCGAAGGGACACATCACGACGCACCCTTGAGAGGTGCGTCACGGTTCTCAGAAAACAAACCACTTTGACTTTGCTATTTCTCCTTTTATTTAACGAATCTCAAGTTACGGGACAGGATACGTTCTGTTCGATTTTTGGATCGATTGCGACAGAACGCGGGATCAATTTCGCAACGTGAGGCTTAGGCTTAGGGGTTGGAGTCAATACTCAGAATATGAATTGTGTGTGTTCCGTTCACGTCGAATTTGGAGCTGTATTTATAGGGAAGAGTTCGTGGAAAGATAGAATTGTAGAGCTCTAATCCAAGAAGAATTAGGAAAGAACACGTCCCAGGTATTTTCAGCGCCCAGGTCTGGGCGTTAAAGATTTCAGCGCCCAGCTCTGGGCGTTGAAAATGGGATCCAGGCAATTTCACCGCCTAGGGCTGGGCGTTGAAAATTATGTTTGGGCCGAGTTCTTTGTCAGATTTGGACTCTTAGAATCCGGAGTGTTTGAGACTTATCCGAGTCTTTTAGTGCGTATTAACTTTATGACGGAATGCGTCTGGGCCCGTTACGAACTATAGGCTCGTTAGGATTTTAATTAATACGTAACTCTTATTTTTGAATCATATTAGGAATAGGATTCCTCTTGCAATTTCTATCTCATTTAGGATTTATGTTGGAGTGCAACACCTAATTCTGACAGGTTTCTATCTTTTATGACTTGCCACTTTTAACAACTACCCATTACGGCAGTTACTATTTTTAGCAGGTTTCTATAAATAGCAGGTTCGGGTGAAATGAAAAGGGTGATCGAGATTCGTTATTTTATAGGAGATGCGTTGCCAAGTGGAGATTTATGTTCTCATCATCGAACCTTCCCTTTTGGGAATGGGGACAAAAGTAGGTGTCTAAAGTTAGCCCCCACTTTGACTGAGTCTCGGGATGAGACGATGGTCAAAGTACTGGACGGAGTGCGTCACACAAGCCATAGTGTATGTGACTTGTTTTGCGAGGGTCTCACGAGCCCCCGAGTGATAACATTTGACTTAAGGGTCATCACTTGAAGTGTCGACATATCCCTCACGTGTCATTGGGATTTATCAACGGATAGTATAGAAACTCCCTCACTTTGTCATTGGAAGTATCTAAAGATGCGTAGAAACTCCCTCACTTTGTCATTGGGAGTAGCTACAAATGTTTTCAAAATGAAAGCTATAAAGTGTAATTGGGCCTGGCCAAGCCCAATCACGAGGTAAAAATGTTTTTAAAGATTCTCATTTTCAGGGTTAGCTAAACGAGAAAACCCCCTTGTTTTTATGGGACGTAAAACGAAGGAAAATCCAGCATATCGTTCTTTTTTGGAAAAACGGAAAACCAATCCTTTAATTTTTTGAAGAAAGGAAAACTACTCACATCGTTCTTTTTTTTTGGAAAAACGGAAAACCAATCCTTTAATTTTTTGGAAAAAGGGAAAACTAGAAAAAGTTATCGCTGCAGCGACTAAGGACCTGCGCGGTTAGTGGCGCAGACCCCGCCGGCTAAAGATGGCGAGCCTGTTCGCTAAGGGTGGACACCCCGTCCGATAGAAGTGGACGAATCTGTTTTGAAATTTGAAAATAAGGACCTACGCGGTTTGTGACGTAGACCCCGCCGGCTGAAGATGGTGAACCTGTCCGCTAAGGGTGGACACCCCGTCCGATAGAAGTGGACGAATCTATTTTGAAATTTGTTTGTGCTTTTTAAAAATAAGGACCTACGTGGTTTGTGAAGTAGACCCCGCCCGCTGAGGGTGGGCGAACCCTGAATTCGTTTTTCGTTTTGGAACTCGCGTGGTTCGTGACGCGACCTTGCCAGCTGAAGATGGGCAAGTTCCTATTTTTTGGTTCATCGTGATTTCTTTTGAGAATTTCTTTTATTCATTCTTGCAAGAGCGAATTCTTTCGAGGGATGCTCGGACTTAGTTGTAACCTGAATGTGGGTTGACAACGGCTTAGACGAACCTTTGTCTTGTGGTCATCTTATTTTTCATGGTTTTGAGCTAGTCTTTACGGCTCAATTTTTCCACCACTCGGTCTTTGATCAGAGGACCATGTTCAAGTATCAACGGCGACCTTTACTCTGAAGTCGAAATCCGTTTTTTTTCTTTTGAGACTATCCGAACATGGGACTGTGTATAGCGTAGTCCGGGAATATGATTTCAACTTTGCACACCCTTTGTTAGAGTCTATATTTTCTTTCGAGCCCCCAAGCACTCGGGCTTGACGGTCATTTCTTGCCAAGAGAGGTACGTATTTTATAACGTCCTTTAATCATGTTTGGGGTCGTGCTCGTATGTGCAAGCGACCTTTAAAGTGGTATGCTATTTTGACGAAGTCGTGGAGTGCGACTTCAGTTTCTAGGCGACAAAGTTTATTTTCCAATAATATCCGGTTTAGCTTGGCCCGGATTAATCTCTTGACAAACATTTTTCATTTTGAGAAACCAACGACTTAACAATATTTTTTGATGTTTCGAAGAATGACCTTGATGTTTATTTTGATCATGTTTGTTTTGAAAAGTGTACACATATATCCCTTGAGACGAGTCTAAGTTTCGACCAAGTTTTAACATTCATTTTCACTATTTGGGTGCTAAAGGTGCTTTTGGGCTTGATCTTGATTGCAATAGGGCCTTGTGTCTACCAACACGGTTTTAAGTCCTTTCCTGTTCCGCGTTTTGTGAAATCCGAGCCTTGGGCTGCATTTTCAGCGCCCAAGGCTAGGCGTTAATCATTTCGGCGCCCAGCCGTGGGCGCTGAAAGTCTTTTCCTGGCAATTTTTGGTTTTCGGATTTCTCAGCGCGTTTCCGAATGGGATCAGGATGTTACTTGATGTCTTCAACTATATATAGGGGTCAGATACGTCCCTCTTTTCCATCACTCTTAATCTTCTTCTCTCTTGTAGTTGCTTAGCTTTAATTCCTCCTTGCTTTTGTCATGTCGATTCCTCCCTTCTCCCTCCAACGAGTTGTGAGGCGTTGGCTAAGAGCCCTTACTCCTACAGAAAAGGCTTTGTTGAAAGAATACCACTTAGAGGCACTTTTAGGCTTACAACAAATTAATATTGACTATAACTTTCTGTATGCTGCCCTGAGCTTTTGGGATTCCGATCATCATGTTTTTGTCTTTCGGGGCAGTGAAATATGTCCCTTGCCAGATGAATTTGCTGCGGTCCTTGGTTATCCTACTAATGTTACTCCTGTCACCCCTGGCACCATTGGAGAGGGTAAAACAACCATATGGACTTTCCTAGGACTAGATGCTAACATGCTCGCTGAGATTGTTGTAGGTGATGAGGTTGATTTGGCAAAGCTTGTAAAACATCATTTTAGGCCTAGTAAAAATATGACCGAACAGAAATTGAAAATTCGAGCCCTTGTATTTTGCTTGCTGAATCATTATTTGCTGTCGGATAACAATGGTGAGTTCGGTGACATAAGGTTGATCCCTTTGATTAGCCAGATGGAAAGTTGTTATTCTATTATGCCGTTGGTTGTTGCCGAGACTTTGCTGAGTGCGGATGAGTTGAAGAAGAATGCCAAATTTGAATATTTTAAGGGGAGCCCCCTATTGCTGCAGGTAATCGACCTTTCCTTTGCGCACATATTTTTTCACATTTTTCCTTTTACTCGTCCCTCCTGGAGCTGAGTTTCACCGCCCAGCGCTGGGCCTTAGAATTTTCGGCGCCTGGTCCTGGGCGTTGAAACTGCGCCCCAGGTTTCGTTTGTCTATTTTTTGATCTGATCGTACCTGTTTTTGCAGATTTGGCTCATGGAACGACTTAGGCTCTTAGAATCTCCTGCCGATCCTAAACATTATCTCCCTATAGCCTTGGGTAACCGGAAGTATTTGCACCGAGGCCAGGACGAGGCCGAGTGGGCTTCCTTTTTTACTCATGGTATTGAAGGAAATAATGCCCTTGGTCCAAGTATGCATTCTATGTTAAGTCTAATAAATGCGGTTCAGTATTAATTAACAAGTTAATAATTCAGTGAGATCAAGTGAGCTGAATGCATAGCTAGAGGCCGCTTCAGTTCAAGTGGAATTAATGATATTAATCCACAGCTTACTCTTGACTGAACCCGTAGGGTCACACAAATAGTACGTAAACGGATCAAGTATTTAATGGCATTAAATACTCTATCTATGGATATTCGGAATCGACGGATATTGGTTTCAGTGGGAGCTGAGATCGTCACAGGCAAGAAATGAATACTCCGGAAACGATGATATTACCGGAAACGGAAATATGGATCGTATCGGAAATATAAATATTATCCAAGTCGTAGATGTTGCCGGAAACGGAAACATGGTACGTATCGGAAAATATTATCGGAAATGGAAATATTGCCAGAATCGGAAATATTGCCGGAAACGGAAATATTGTCAGAATCGGAAATATTATCGGAATCGGAAAATAATTCCGGAAACGGAAATATTAAATATTTGTTCGAAACGGAAATTAATTCCGGAATCGGAAATGTTAAATATTGTTCGTATCGGAAAAGAATTCCGGAATCGGAAATTTAATCGGAAGCGTATCGTACGAAAAAGCATCGGACGAGGCCTGCCGGACGAGGGCCCAGCACGAAGCCAGGCCATCGCCCAGCAAGCCAAGCGCGCCACACAAACAGCCACGCCAGGCCCAGCGCAAGGCCAGGCCCAGCAGGCCGTGGCAGCGCGCGCGGGTGCTTGCGTGGGCTTGTGGCTCGCGCAGGCCTCGCTGCGTGGGCTGCTGCTCGCACGCACGCATGGGCGGCCCATCGTGGCTGCCGTGTGTGTGTGCGTAAGTGTTTGTGTTCGTGCACGTTTCCTAAAACGTGCAGAGTTCGGTTAATGATTAAATTCCTAATTCTATTTGATAAATTAATTAAATTAGAGTTCTTGTAGGATTCTAGGTTTAATTAATTTGTATCTGAATAGGATTCCAATTCCCTTTCCATAACCCTATAAATATGTAGCCTGGGTTCACAATTTATAACGGTTTTTCAAGTATTCAAAGTGAGTTTTTGAGAGAAAAATTCAGCCACACATCTTGCTCAAAAGTGCCGAAAATTCTAGTACCTTAAGGGCGATTCTAGTTGGTCAATCTTAAGGCGGATCCGGACGTGCTGTGGACTATCTACGGAGGGACGACACTTGGAGTCCTAAAGACTTGTTCTTGCTCGGTTCGGGCGCAGCTAGGGAGGGCACGCAACAAAGAGTATGCATCTAAATTATGCTATATGATTATGTGTAAATAATATGTATTCCTGGGTTAATGGTTGTTTCCGCATGATTTATGTAATATCATATGTATCATAACCTAACAGTGGTATCACGAGCCCCTTATTATTTTCATAATCTAATTTGCATGAACATGGTTAAATATTACAAATTTGCAAGAATTAAAAGGGGTGATTAATTTTCGTAATTGTTAATTAATTGCAAATTGCGTTTATTTAATTATACGTACGCAGTTTTTCGGCAGTTTCTTCGTTACTCATCCAAATCGAGTGATTTTTGTGTCAATTCCGCATGTAAAAGGCATTCTAAAATTTTGACAAAAGTAGTATTTTTCTGCCGAACCCAGAATTCTCAAATTCGAAGCCTAACTATGACTTTTCGGAGGTTTTAGTTTTTCGAATGCAAAATTTCGTAAATTTAAGATGTTAAATTAAATATTTGCGATTCTTGTTGATAAATCTTGAATTTTTGATTGACCTACTGCATATGTTTAACAAGTTTGAATGCCTAGTCTTGTTAATTATGCAATCTAATTTGTAATTATGATTAATTTGTTGAAAATTAGAATAATTTAGAATTAATTTGATTTTCATAATTAATTGTAATTTAATTAGAAACCTATGATTAAAAACCACCATAAAAATTGTAAATTTATGATAAATTTTAAATTTTTATGACCTAGACTTGAATCCATAACAATCGGAAATCAATTGGATAATAAATTTTCGATTTTTTCGCCCTAAAATTATGAAATTAATAATATTTATTAATTTGTCATTAATTTTATAAATTTTAAATTTTTTATGCGATTCGTTCATATAACTTGCACGCACAAAGCAATGGACGCTTCGTGTTACCCTTAAGGGGTGTTGTATAATGCGGGCATGCGACGACGAGCAAGGGAGCTCGTCGCCCGTGCGGCACGAATGCAATGAGCAAGGGCGTAGTGCACGAGCACAAGGCAGCAGCCCTGCCTTGTGTCGTGGGCCACGAGCAATGGACGAATGGGCATGGGCGAAAGGCAAGCCAAGGCAGTCGCGTGTGGGCAGCAAGCGAGCTGCGCCACAACGCGCGTTGCCTCGCGCAAGAGCGCGCAGCGAGCGCAAGCTCGCGTTCCACGAGCGCTGCGCCCAGCGTTGCTCGCGCGCACAGCGAGCAATGGCTCGCGCGCCCAGCGAGCGATGTCGCGCGCCCAGCGAGCGATGTCGCGCGCACAGCGAGCGATGTGGCGCGCCCAGCGAGCGATGGCTCGCGCGCACAGCGAGCGCTGGCGAGCGCGCACTGCGAGCGATGGCTCGCGTGCGACGAGCGCTGGCGCGCGCGCAGCGAGCACCACAGCGTGCGGAGGCTTGCGATGGTGATGCAGCAGCTATGCGACGAGCGCATGGGCTGCGCGCACATGGCCAGCGATGGCTGTGTGCGTGCGGCCCATGGGCGTGCAATGCGTAGGGTGTTTGCGTTGCGATTAGATCGTTTTGAATGTTTAATTTGAAAATTTTCAGTTTACGTAATTTTAATTAATTTTAAAATTAATAATTTAAATTATTTTCTTGGATTTTAATTTTGAATATTGTAATTATAATAAATGTTATTTATTCTAATTATTTTACTAAAATTAAAATCATGAATTAATTTAAATAACGACTGAAATTAAATTAAACTTTTTGGATTCAATTATAAATTTATATGAGCTTTAAATTTTAATTAAATTTGTATGTTTCCAGTTAGACTAGAAATACATTTTTATGTTTAAAATTAGTAAAGCATATGAATTTATTGGTTTAAGTGGGAGCGCTTTTTAGTCATAAACTCTTGATTAGGTCTACAAATCCTTAAGGTTAAAACAACTTGATTAGAATTAATAAGGACTGAATAATTGGTAGATTATTGGTGCCCTTGATTAATTGTTGCAAATGTTTACGTGATGCATAATGTGTTTTACTAACCAGCTATGTGGGCCATTCATGATAATGAATGGGTGAATGGTATATATTGTATATGTACTGTTTTGCAGGTTATGAAGTGACTAGTATGGCCCAAATAGGATAGAAAATATGGTCTGCGTACCATTAATTTGAATGTAATTGGTCTGAAGTACCAAAGTTATTTTTCAATTCAAATATGGTCTGCGTACCATCAAATAGTTGTAATTAGTTATAGCTTATCCTATTTGAAGAAAATGGTGCCTCCCACGGAGATTTTCAAGACGGACTTTGAAGTTAAAGCTTCAAGATGAAGTCGGGCCATACTAGATCACAAATATCTTATGCATGTTTTAAGTTATTTATTGCTTTTAAATATGTCTTAAAATGCATGAGATCAAAAGCTTGATTATGTTGCATGATTAAGGATTTTAGTTCACTTAAAATCTAACCAACATAGTAAGAGCCTTAAGTTCCAAACTTAAAAATTGAGTTAAAAGGTGCCATGCCAAAATATACACTTGCTTGGATATCCTTTACATCAATCTAGTAATAGTTTTCGCTCAGCGAGGTGTTACTTATAGGTCCTAAAGGGGCAAGGTACACAAACAATTGTGAGTACATGTTAGTTTTGGTGAAACTCAACGATATAAGTAAGGAGTCCTTTTATGTCGTGGCAAAATCGATAGGTTTACCTAATAAGTTCTTAGACGTACCTATCAACTAAGAATAGTTTCTAGACTATTAGCAAAAGGCTTTTGCTTACCTAAGATGTTCTAGGATTAAGTCGACAAACTGTGCTTAGTTCTTCAATGATTTTAGGATCTTGGAATCATTTTATTCACACCTGCCGGAACACATAACTTGAATAAAATGCTTAATAAACATTGAATTATGCATGTATGCTAGAATTTAAGTTTATTAAGAGAAACTGTGAATGGTTATTTATTTGTTTATTCTTTTCAATTGTAGTTTTTAATATGGCAAACAACAATTCATTCAACATTCGATCAATTCTCGAAAAGGAGAAGTTGAACGGGAAAAACTTCCTTGACTGGCAAAGGAACTTGCAAATAGTTCTTATGCAGGAAGAAAAGGAGTATGTCCTAGATGAGGCGATGCCCGAAGCTGCAGGCGACGGGGTCACTCAGGCAGCCCTCAATCGTTGGATTGATGCCAACAAGGATGTGAAAGGTCTAATGCTCGCCACCATGAGTGCGGATCTGCAGAAAACGTTCATCAACTCAGATGCTTTCACAATCATCAGTGAGTTGAAGAACATGTTCCAAGATCTGGCTCGAGTCGAAAGATTCGAGACTCATAGGCAAATTCTTGAGACCAAGTTAAGAAAGGCGAGCCCGTAAGTCCACATGTTCTCAAAATGATTGGACTCATTGAGAATATGAGTCGGCTGGATCAGCAATTTTCTCAGGAAATGGCTATAGACACCATCCTCCATTCTCTTCATAGCGGGTATGATCAGTTCAAACTGAACTACAGTATGAATAGTCTGGACAAAACGCTCACTGAGCTTCACGGTATGCTGAAGACCGCTGAAAAGACGCTCAAAAGTGATAAGCAGGATGTGCTTATGGTGCGTGGGGGCAAGTTCAAGAAATCTGGAAAGAAGAGGAATGCTAAGAAAGGTGGCAACAAGGCCAGCCCAACTAAGCAAACTAGCGCCAAATCTGCAAAGAGGAAGGTCAGTCAACCCACTTCTGAATCCGAATGCTTCTACTGCAAGAAGAAGGGGCATTGGAAGAGAGATTGCTTGAAGCTAAAGGAAGATCAGAAGAACGGAACAGTCGTTCCATCTTCAGGTATTTTCGTTATAGACTGTATACTTGCTAATTCAACTTCTTGGGTATTAGATACAGGTTGTGGCTCACACTTATGTTCCAATCCACAGGGACTAAGAAGAAGTAGAAAGTTAAGCAAGGGTGAAGTCGACCTACGAGTGGGAAATGGAGCACGGATTGCTGCATTAGCTGTAGGAACTTACTATTTGTCGTTGCCCTCCGGGCTAGTTTTGGAACTGGAAGAATGTTTCCATGTTCCAAGTCTTACTAAAAACATCATTTCAGTTTCTTGCTTAGATGCTAAGGGATTTTCCTTTTTAATAAAAAACAATAGTTGTTCGTTTTATTTTAAAGAGATGTTTTATGGATCTGCTAGATTAGTCAATGGACTTTATTTATTAGATCACGACAAACAAGTATATAACATAAATACCAAAAAGGCCAAAAAGGATGATTCAGATCTCACCTATCTGTGGCATTGTCGATTAGGCCATATAAACTTGAAACGCTTAGAAAGACTTCAAAAGGAAGGAATTCTAGAGCCATTTGACTTAGAGGATTATGGTAAATGCGAATCATGTTTACTTGGCAAAATGACAAAGCAACCTTTCTCTAAAGTTGGAGAAAGAGCAAATGAACTATTGGGTTTAATCCATACAGATGTATGTGGACCAATGAGTACAAATGCTAGAGGTGGTTTCAGCTACTTTATCACTCTCACTGATGACTTCAGTAGGTATGGTTATGTCTACCTAATGAAGCATAAGTCTGAATCCTTTGACAAATTCAAGGAATTTCAGAGTGAAGTAGAGAATCAATTAGGCAAGAAGATTAAAGCACTGCGGTCTGATAGAGGCGGTGAATATCTGAGCTATGAATTTGATGACCATCTGAAAGAATGTGGAATTCTATCAGAATTGACTCCTCCTGGAACACCACAATGGAATGGTGTGTCGGAACGGAGGAACAGAACCTTGCTAGACATGGTCAGGTCAATGATGGGTCAGGCCGAACTTCCATTAGAATTTTGGGGACATGCACTAAATACAGCTGCACTCACTATAAATAGAGCTCCGTCTAAAGCTGTCGAAAAGACTCCATACGAATTATGGTTTGGAAAGCCTCCAAATGTGTCTTTTCTTAAGATTTGGGGATGTGAAGTATACGTCAAACGATTAATTTCAAACAAACTTCATCCAAAATCTGACAAATGTATCCTTGTGGGCTATCCAAAGGAAACAAAGGGGTATTACTTCTACAATACATCTGAGAACAAAGTGTTTGTTGCTCGAGATGGTGTCTTTTTGGAGAAAGATCACATTTCCAAAATGACAAGTGGGAGAAAAAAAAATAGATCTCGAAGAAATTCGAGTCGAACAACAAACTCTAGAGAATGCTCAAGATGACATTCAGGATGAAACTCAGAGATCTTTAGAAGAATCTGGTGAGAATCATGGTCAATCTAGAAATGTTACCCCGCGTAGATCGCAAAGATATAGATCTCAACCGGAAAGGTACTTAGGTATTTTGATGAACGAGAGCTATGATGTTCTATTACTTGAAAGTGATGAACCTGCGACTTACAAACAAGCTATGACGAGCCCTAGCTCCAAGCAATGGCAAGAAGCCATGCAATCTGAATTAGACTCCATGTCTGAAAACCAAGTATGGGATTTGGTCGATTTGCCAGATGGCTATCAAGCCATTGGAAGCAAATGGGTTTTCAAACTGAAAAAGGACAAGGATGGGAAACTTGAAGTTTTCAAAGCTAGATTGGTTGCAAAAGGTTACAGGCAAGTCCACGGTGTGGATTACGATGAAACCTTTTCACCAGTTGCAATGCTAAAGTCTATTCGAATAATGTTAGCAATCGTTGCATATTACGATTACGAAATATGGCAGATGGATGTCAAAACTGCTTTCTTAAACGGCGTTTTAACAGAAACTGTGTTTATGACACAGCCTGAAGGTTTTGAGGATCCAAAGAATGCTAAGAAGGTATGCAAGCTAAAGAAGTCAATCTACGGATTGAAGCAGGCATCCAGGAGCTGGAATATACGTTTTGATGAAGCAGTCAGTGACTTTGGTTTCATCAAGAACGCAGACGAATCTTGTGTATACAAGAAGGTCAGTGGGAGCAAAATTGCTTTCCTAGTATTATATGTCGACGACATATTGCTTATCGGAAATGACATTCCTATGTTGAACTCTGTTAAGATTTGGCTTGGGAAATGTTTTTCGATGAAGGATCTAGGAGAAGCACAGTACATATTGGGCATCAAGATTTACAGAGATAGATCTAAAAAGATGATTGGACTTAGTCAAAGCACTTATATCAATAAGGTGCTTGATAGGTTCAAGATGGCGGACTCCAAGCGAGGCTACCTACCCATGTCTCATGGAATGACTCTAAGCAAGACTCAGTGCCCAAAAACACTTGATGAGCGTAGACGAATGAATGGGATTCCATATGCATCATTAATTGGTTCAATAATGTATGCTATGATATGTACACGCCCGGATGTTGCGTACGCACTCAGTGCTACGAGCAAATACCAGTCAGACCCAGGAGAGGCGCATTGGACTGCTGCCAAGAATATTCTGAAGTACCTGAAAAGGCACAAAGATGACTTCCTGGTCTATGGTGGAGATGATGAATTAATTGTTAAAGGCTATACGGACGCAAGTTTCCAAACCGACAAAGATGATTTCAGATCACAGTCTGGGTTTGTCTTCTGCCTCAACGGAGGAGCAGTAAGCTGGAAAAGTGCTAAGCAAAGCACCATTGCGGATTCTACAACTGAAGCGGAGTACATTGCTGCACATGAAGCAGCAAAGGAAGCTATATGGCTAAGGAAGTTCATAGGTGAACTTGGTGTAGTCCCCTCCATTAAAGGACCAATAGCCCTGTATTGTGATAATAACGGAGCTATTGCACAGGCAAAAGAGCCTAGACACCACCAGAGAGTCAAGCATGTACTTCGTAGATTTCACCTTCTACGAGAGTTCGTTGAAAGAAAAGAAGTCGAGATAAGCAAAATTGGAACTGATGACAACATATCAGATCCATTAACTAAACCTCTGCCGCAGGCGAAGCACAACTCGCACACTGCAGCTATGGGAATCAAGCATATTGGAGAATGGCTTCGATGTCTCTGTTTAATGTTTTAAAGTTTTAGAGTTTAAATCTTTGTAAAACATTATTGGTTAATCATTCACAATAAATGAAAAGAATTCATTTTTCCATTTAATTTGTGGTTTATTAAATGATGAGTCCCTTCAATTTGACGATATATTCAAGATAGACTGTCAGGACCAGTCCTGTGACTAAGAAATGTCTATCAAGTGAACTTGAATGTCAAAAGTTGAAAATGGTCCCTAGTCGGAGTTTTCTATAAAATTGGACGCATAGAAAACGTTAGACGATTAGAATGCAAGATGACTAGTAGTTCTGTTTCTTGAACTATGTGGACATGGCAATGTCATAATCATTTGCATAGATACTTACTTTGGGAAGACTAGTATCGGACAAGACCTATGAAACTTTACTGTAAGAGATGAAAATCTGTCATAAGTAAATTTCATTAAATTATTAGACACTAAATCCTCATTACCTGAGTGATTTGAGATTACTTGTTTGAGAACTGGTTGCTTTGACGTTGACCAACCGTCGCACCGTAAAAGGAGGCTATAAAGGCAACGCTCAGGTAATCACCTATCAAACGAAGTCTAATCTCAAGATCGCAAGATTGGGATTGTCCTCCCATAAATCGGGATGAGATGCTTAAAAGTTGTACAAGGCCACTCGGAGAGCTAGAAACTGTGAAATGCATGGCCGTGCTCGGATGAATCATAAGGCTATGATTATCTGTTTATTTGATCAGTTGAACTCTGAAACGGAGGAACACCTCTGGACATAATAAGGATGACAACTCTTACCTTATGTTCAAGAGCAAGCATCGAGCGACAAAGGAATTAGGAAATGCACACTTGTCCCTAAGGACAAGTGGGAGACTGAAGGAAATAATGCCCTTGGTCCAAGTATGCATTCTATGTTAAGTCTAATAAATGCGGTTCAGTATTAATTAACAAGTTAATAATTCAGTGAGATCAAGTGAGCTGAATGCCTAGCTAGAGGCCGCTTCAGTTCAAGTGGAATTAATGATATTAATCCACAGCTTACTCTTGACTGAACCCGTAGGGTCACACAAATAGTATGTAAACGGATCAAGTATTTAATGGCATTAAATACTCTATCTATGGATATTCGGAATCGACGGATCTTGGTTTCAGTGGGAGCTGAGATCGTCACAGGCAAGAAATGAATACTCCGGAAACGATGATATTACCGGAAACGGAAATATGGATCGTATCGGAAATATAAATATTATCCAAGTCGTAGATGTTGCCGGAAACGGAAACATGGTACGTATCGGAAAATATTATCGGAAATGGAAATATTGCCAGAATCGGAAATATTGCCGGAAACGGAAATATTGTCAGAATCGGAAATATTATCGGAATCGGAAAATAATTCCGGAAACGGAAATATTAAATATTTGTTCGAAACGGAAATTAATTCCGGAATCGGAAATGTTAAATATTGTTCGTATCGGAAAAGAATTCCGGAATCGGAAATTTAATCGGAAGCGTATCGTACGAAAAAGCATCGGACGAGGCCTGCCGGACGAGGGCCCAGCACGAAGCCAGGCCATCGCCCAGCAAGCCAAGCGCGCCACACAAACAGCCACGCCAGGCCCAGCGCAAGGCCAGGCCCAGCAGGCCGTGGCAGCGCGCGCGGGTGCTTGCGTGGGCTTGTGGCTCGCGCAGGCCTCGCTGCGTGGGCTGCTGCTCGCACGCACGCGTGGGCGGCCCATCGTGGCTGCCGTGTGTGTGTGCGTAAGTGTTTGTGTTCGTGCACGTTTCCTAAAACGTGCAGAGTTCGGTTAATGATTAAATTCCTAATTCTATTTGATAAATTAATTAAATTAGAGTTCTTGTAGGATTCTAGGTTTAATTAATTTGTATCTGAATAGGATTCCAATTCCCTTTCCATAACCCTATAAATATGTGGCCTGGGTTCACAATTTATAACGGTTTTTCAAGTATTCAAAGTGAGTTTTTGAGAGAAAAATTCAGCCACACATCTTGCTCAAAAGTGCCGAAAATTCTAGTACCTTAAGGGCGATTCTAGTTGGTCAATCTTAAGGCGGATCCGGACGTGCTGTGGACTATCTACGGAGGGACGACACTTGGAGTCCTAAAGACTTGTTCTTGCTCGGTTCGGGCGCAGCTAGGGAGGGCACGCAACAAAGAGTATGCATCTAAATTATGCTATATGATTATGTGTAAATAATATGTATTCCTGGGTTAATGGTTGTTTCCGCATGATTTATGTAATATCATATGTATCATAACCTAACAGGTATCTGTTCTATTAAGTGGGTGGTACCGTGGTGGGGTTTGACTACTATGACGGGGGGTTCTGATGTGTCGGTTTATGTTTCTTTGTTGGGGCTATCTCGGCCCATTTATATATTTCCTTACCGAGTCATGCGTCAATACGGCTTAAGGCAGACTATCCCCTTTTTCTGATACAGTACCACCTAAAGTAGCGGCCTTTTCACAAGCGCGGGTTCAAGCATGGGCTAAGTATTATGATGGTCTCCCGCGTTGGGCCGTGGCTACAAATGGCTTTGTGGGTCTTTCTGAAAACTACAAGTTGTGGATGAGTTCTGATGATAAAGCTGTGAGGACCGAGGCTCGAAATGGGGAGCCGGCTGAGCTTTTGATACCTCGTATTCGGGTTAGATATGAGGGCCGTGATTCTGCCAATCCTCGCACCCATGGTATTAAGACTGTGAAAGCTCGTCCTGATCGGAAGCAAAAGGAAGTTCCTCCTCGTTCCAATTCTAGGCCTAAGAAGATGCCTAACATGAAGGGGCCTGCCGTTGCTAAAAGAAATGCAAGCTCTCGTGGAGATCGTCGCCGGAACAATGTATGGGTTAGGAAAGCTCAGCCACCAGTAGAAACAGTGACTAATCCAGTTGATGTTGATAATCCTTCCCCCACCATTGTCTGTGCCCTTGAGGCTGAGCGGGCTATAACTGTTCAAACTGAGAATGTTTCTGAAGCCTTGGCATCTTTGGAAGTTAGTGTCCAGGAGCCGGTTCTTATGGAGATTGATATAGGGGCAGCGCAGAAGACTGTGGGGAGGATCCTGCGAACATTGCCCTCTACAAGACTTTATTTGATGATCCGGAAGAACTAGAGTAGTGTAGTTCTTGCTAGGGTGTAGGTGCCCTTTATTTATTTCAGTTGTGTTTGTTTTTTCCTTCTTAGCACTTTTGTTTTCCTTCTTATCATTTTTTAATAAAGGCGTATTTTATTTTTACTTTCATTTTTGCTTCTCTTTTTTTTTTTTATATGTCTAACACTTTTGCAGAATGTATATATGTTTTTTACTTGATTGGACCGAATCCATGAATAGGATTGCCTACGTATCTTTGTTAGAATCAGGTCGCGCGTAGTTCTAGCTAGAATAAATTCTAGGATGCCGAATTTTAATAAATATGCCCTGAGGTGGAAACATATTATTTAATCGGTAAAATGAGTGAAGTATTATCATTATTTTAGTCTGCTGTTTTTTTTTTTTTTTGCCGTAGGCCGCGTATCTGTACATAAAAATGAAATTCCATGTGTGTTTTATACGTCTATTTTTTTGGTACGCATATCTGGATACGTGTTGTACCCCCCAAGTGTTCGTTATTTTTCTGTTATGTGCGGATAAAATGACGAGCACTTCTGGAAAAAAGTTAGGCAGGCAGAGAGTTTCAACGCCCAGGCTGGGGCGTCAAAGATTTCGGCGCCCAGCCCTGGGCGCTGAAAGTGATTTCTGGGCGGTCCTTTCGACGCTTTGCTTCACATGTTCTTGCATTTTATTTCTTTTATCTTTGTTTTGTGTTTCACTTTTCACTTTTCACTCGTATTAAAATCATTTTTGACGCTATTTCGGAGGTTTTTTTTACTGTTAGCGTGAGACGCATTTTTGTCCGGATTAATTTTTTCTATTCGTGACTCGAAACGGTTTTGAGAATGGGGTTAGTGTGTGGAAGATATGAAGATCTTTGTGTAGGCTTTTGAGTGGGCTGAGGTGCGTGTTGATGCGGGGGGCGGTGTTTATTTTTATGAGTTTTTTTTCTTGAGCAACATTTGTATTGTTTTGAATTTGATTTCCTTTTATATTTCTTTGGGTTGCATGGGTTAGACCCTTATGTTGTGGCAATATGATAGTGTGGTTCATTTCGATGTCACGATTCAAGACCGAGTGGGCCTTGTTTATTGGGCCTAGAGTGGGCTGCTTCTTTGTTTTTGTATTTGCAAGTACGTTTGGTGCTTATTTAGTGTTAGAATAAAAGTTTTTAGGAGAAATCTTACGCCTTTATTAATTTGAAAAGTAAGGAAAACACACTGAAATAAAATTTGCCTATATTCTAAGGGGTCTTAGGACCATCTAAAGCCTTTGTTATTTTTTTATTTTTTATTTTTCTATCAATCTAAAGAACTACTAGGCGCTTTTTTACTAAGGTGCTCTATATGGCTCAAGCCTTGGGTTTAGTCTCGTAAAACTTTGGTCCTTCACCGGTACTCATCTTGAATTCTATTCCTTTTGCGTTGACCCACTGACATGTCTTCACCCATCCGTTCTCGGCCTCTTCTAGTGTTGATGCAGGAGAGATTAACCGAGTTGGATCGAAACCTTCATCTTGTAAAGCTAGGGTAGTCATCACAGTCTCGTCCTCCATAGGCCTCGATTCGTTAAACAATGTCCATAGAGCCTGGTTGTCTAACATTTCAGCTGTTTTGGCCTTGGTGAGGTGAGGTGCCTCATCCAAAGTATGGCAGTCATGGAAAATTTCAAATCCGGGTTTTAGCAAGCCATCCTGAACGAAGGGTTCAGGGAAATCACAGCATGGGTGTTCTTCTCCTTCCCGAACGAACATTCCGTTAAGAGTTCTTTGATACGGGGGAAGGAAGGTGGTTTGTTTGGCCTTAGCTGAGTTAAGGCGTAGCCTAGACAAGCGGTCAGCAATATCTTCCTCCGTTGGTTCATAGCCTAGGCCAAAGGGAGTAGATTTGTTGGGTAGAGGATGGAACGTGTATTCCTTCTTCCTTATGCCCAAAGGGGTTCCTGGGAAATAACCTTGAGCTAACAGCATTTTAGGGATGACACGGGATACGCGTGGGTCTAGGAATGCTGAATCATAGTCCTCGATGAACTGGATGGCTTCATCCATTTGAAAACCGTAAAGGTCGTTGGCAGTTTCGGCTGCTCCAACCATAGTACAACTGATGTCGAGAGGAGGGGCGCGGATTTCCAGAATTACCCCGTTATGGTTAAGTTTAACCATTTGGTGCAAGGTAGAGGCCACACCTCCTAAGTCATGGAGCCAAGGGCGCCCCAAGAGGAGGTTGAAAGTGGGCTTGTTGTCGATTATTTGAAACTCCGTGGTGCGTGCCACAGGCCCGGTTTGTATTGTAAGGTTGATTTTTCCCAACACAGGCCTTCGAGAGTTATCATAAGCTCGTACTCCTTGCGTGGAGGTTTGGAAGTCATCGTTTCCTAGCCCCAAGCAATGGGCGGTTCGCAATGGGCAAACGTTAACTGCCGAACCGTTGTCTACGAGCGCTAGGGGGATGTTTTGTCCTTTGCATCCAACCACTAGATAGAGAGCCTTATTGTGGGCGCCTCCTTCTTTAGGTAAGTCTTTGTCAGTAAAAACTATTGCTTTTTCCTCAACATCTCTCGTGACGTGGTTAACCAACGAGTCAGGTGTGATGTCCGTAGGGACTGAGATGAGGTCAAGTGAGCGAATAAGTTTTTCACGATGTTCCTTTGAAGTGCACATGAGATCCCAGATGGTAATCTCGGCTTTGGTTCTTTTTAGTTGCTTCAAGAGAGGATTTTCGATGACTTCTGCGACGGTAGTGTGCCGCACGTTTTTAGGAGTCTTTCTGACTGGGATATCGTCCATGGGAGGTGGGCGAATATCCGGTTGGTATATCCTCCCGGATCGGGTGATATTGTCGACTTCAGGCTCCTGAGGGGTGGTGTCAATGAGAGCATACCCGGGCCAAGTTTCGGTAAAGAGGTCCTGGCCCGATACTTGAGATAGGTAGACATCTTCAGCATCACCATCCCACACACCGCACACTTCTCTCTCGATTCGATCCATAGGGACCACAGCGAGTGGTGCACCTTGAGGTGTAATGTACACCGTAGGGTCGAAGTTCTCATTTTCTGGTTGGTCGAGAGAGATGTGACAAGAGCCGAGTGGGCTCTTGTTGTTGTTGGGTTTGCCAACGTTAGGGAGAGGTATCACTTCATCCTCTATCATGTCCTGGATCGTGTTTTTTAGATTCCGGCAGTTTTCAGTGTCATGCCCATTTCCTTGATGGAATTTGCAGTAAGTACCTTCGACCCAATATTTTCTCTTGACAGGAGGGTCGCGGGTGGGGCCTATAGGCCTCAACTTTCCTTGATTGGATAGTCTTTCAAAGGCTTGTACCAAAGTCGACCCGAGTGGGGCAAACTTTCGGTCTCGGGCCCATCTTCCAGGGCTTCTTCGGGCGGGAGTCTCCTCTACGGCATGGACTTCTTGGGCTTGGGATGTGTTGCCCCTGTTGTAGGTGTTGCTTTTGTATGCGGGCTTTCTTTGTATTGTTTTTGCGAGATCATCCTCGTTCTTTATTCCCACGTCATAAACCCTTTTGAAAGTGTCAAGGCCCAGGTACCTAAGGTGTTGTCTGTAAGCCGGGTCCAGGTTGTCAATGAATTTTTGGACCAATTCTGTTTTGGGAGGCCTATTGATTAGTTGGGCCGCCTGGTCCCTCCATCTAGCAAAGTAGGTTGTGAAACCTTTATTTTTCTTTTGGAAGAGGACTTCCAGCTCGCGCATGGTGACTTGAAAATCCATGTTCGACGAGTATTGCTTGATGAAGACATTGACAAAGTCTTCCCAAGTGGGGAAGAGCTTAGGGTCCTGGTGGTAGTACCATTTGAGTGGCACAGGTTCCAAGGACAAGGGAAAGGCAGGCAAATACATGGACTTGTCCACGCCTTTCAAGTTCATGGCATTCACGAAGCTCAAGAGATGATCACGGGGATTGTCCGTGGCTTTGAATTTCGGTAAGTCAGATGAACTAAACTTTTCTGGTAGTTTTCCAGGAAAAGGTTCAGGATCAAGGGAGAAGTACTTGCTCCCCATGGTTTGCTGTAGGACCATTTTTTCAATCCTCTTCTCGTTATCGAGGTCATTTTTGGCTTGCGCAGCTGCTAAGGCTTCGTTTTCCATTTTCAGTTGGCTCATAAGTTGGGTCATTTGGGCCATCTGGTCTCGCAATTCTTCGATGGACATGTTTGAGGGTGCGAATCGAGGTTGGGGAGGAGATCCTGGAAATGAGGGATGACGGACGGAGCTTGGAGTCACTAAACCTGGTGTTGGTGATGTATCTTCGAGACGCACTAACCTTTGATTTTCAGATCGGCACCAAGTGGCAGGACCAGCCCTATGCATAAGATAAGCTAAAGTTTAGGCCCCAAAGTTTCAAGCATTACTTAGTCTAGACTTTTGACTCTTTCTATTGGTTTTTCGCTCCTTCTTTTGTTGGTACACTTTTGGTTTTTCTTTTGGTCATTCTTTGGATTTTCGAAACACTTGCCCGTGTCACATTCATAGTTATTAGCATGCTCGGTTTTGGTGCCGAGCATTGTCGTCGTAGGAGACCTAATCAACGACACAAAGAGTTATTTATTTTTATTCGTTTTTTTTAGTCGCTTTAAGAATCAAGTGCTTTTCACACGACCTTGCAGCAATTTTTTTACGAATAGTTTTTTTTGCTACGTATTTTTTTGCGCGGGCACCGAGGCTGCTGCGCCTGACCCAAAGGCCAGGCAGCAACTTCAGCGCCCAGCGTAGGGCGTGAGAAATTTTGGCGCCCAGCCAGGGGCGTTGAAAATGCGTCCCTGGCTGGTTCTCGTATTTTGTTTGCGTATACTTTTTGTTTATGCGACTTTGATTTTGCGTGCTTGCCCAATAACTTCCTTTACGCGTTGTGCGGCGTTTGTGGGATTCGTTACGGGCCATCCCGAGCGTCGCTTATTTTTGCGGCGATCGTTCGGGTTTGCGGAACACGTATTTTGGTATAACTCTTTGGCCAATTGGTTTATGAATGTTTGGGCAATTTTTAAGGTCGTTGGTTTTCTAACATTGTTTGTCACACACAATCATACATTTCGCTACACATAACTAACATTACATCATGAGGCAATAATAACATGTCATGTAGTTTATGATAGGCTTCTCTGGGTAGTTTTTGCGCCTGGCTTGGTACCGCTTCTATCGCAGATCCAACACATGCCCCGGTCGAGGTAGTGCCTTCAACAAACGAATTTCGCCCAAGAGGCCAATCACGATGTAAGCCAAGGGGGCATGCACCAATGAGAGGGACCTAATTGGGCGAGCGATTGGGTTTGGGACGGGTGTACTACTAGCGAAAGTGCCGAGTGGACAACATTCGAAGCGTATGCACCCCCCGGTTGGCGATGGGTATCCTTAGTCCAAACTCCCTGAGGGAGTCAAGATTCGTTATGCGGTTCTGCCCGTTCACATTAATATGCTGATTTTCAGGTCGTCCCAACTTGATGGGGAAATAAACGCGAGGTAGGATCGTTTCACCCTTCGGCTATTTTGATTACCTATAAGCACGAGTATTTCCTTCACTATCCCCAGTGGAGTCGCCACTGTGAGGGGGTCGAAAAAGCACGAGGCTAATGCGTGACCTCGTCCCTCGTGGGTGTGACGTTTCTTTTTGTCAAATCAAGTGTAATTGGATTTCCTGTGAGTTTACACCCAAATGACTAGTAATATAGGAGTCGCCATTCAGTTTTTAACGACAATGAGAAAAACTGACAAAACCCGGTTATCGTGACATAAAGGGAGTGCAATTATGATTGACCACGACGGCCATAGGTTCCCTTATGATCCCTGGTGTGGGGATCTCTCAACATACACCCGCAAGGTAGAGATTGAGGGTTCGGGGGACTGTAACTACCGAGAGGACTATAACTCCAGAGGCAGGATATCCTTACCAGCTCAGCATAAATAATTGAAGGGACATGCGTTAACTATTAAACTAATCTAAGTTGATTTTAACAATATGCAACACATAATACTAGATCGATCGCGATTATCTGATTTAGATTACTTAAAGGGACCTAGCATGATAGTTCAATTTCCCAAAATATTATCTTTATTAGGCGTGATAGAATAGTCAGATTTAATAGTTTAACAGTTTTATAAAAGGGCGAGGAAAGCAATTAAATCATGCGAAGGGACACATCACGACGCACCCTTGAGAGGTGCGTCACGGTTCTCAGAAAACTAACCACTTTGACTTTGCTATTTCTCCTTTTATTTAACGAATCTCAAGTTACATGACAGGATACGTTATGTTCGATTTTTGGCTCGATTGCGACAGAACGCGGGATCAATTTCGAACGTGAGGCTTAGGCTTAGGGGTTGGAGTCAATACTCAGAATATGAATTGTGTGTGTTCCGTTCACGTCGAATTTGGGGCTGTATTTATAGGGAAGAGTTCGTGGAAAGATAGAATTGTAGAGCTCTAATCCAAGAAGAATTAGGAGAGAACACGTCCCAGGTATTTTCATCCCCCAGGTCTGGGCGTTAAAGATTTCGGCGCCTAGCTCTGGCCGTTGAAAATGGGATCCAGGCAATTTCAGCGCCCAGGGCTGGGCGTTGAAAATGATGTTTGGGCCGAGTTCTTTGTCAGATTTGGACTCTTAGAATCCGGAGTGTTTGAGACTTATCCGAGTCTTTTAGTGCGTATTAACTTTATGACGGAATGCGTCTGGGCCCGTTACGAACTCTAGGCTCGTTAGGATTTTAATTAATACGTAACTCTTATTTTCGAATCATATTAGGAATAGGATTCCTCTTGCAATTTCTATCTCATTTAGGATTTATGTTGGAGTGCAACACCTAATTCTGACAGGTTTCTATCTTTTATGACTTGCCACTTTTAAAAACTACCCATTACGGCAGTTACTATTTTTAGCAGGTTTCTATAAATAGCAGGTTCGGGTGAAATGAAAAGGGTGATCGAGATTCGTTATTTTATAGGAGATGCGTTGCCAAGTGGAGATTTATGTTCTCATCATCGAACCTTCCCTTTCGGGAATGGGGACAAAAGTAGGTGTCTACAGATAAGCAAAATTGGAACTGATGATAACATCTCAGATCCATTAACTAAACCTCTGCCGCAGGCGAAGCACAACTCGCACACTGCTGCTATGGGAATCAAGCATGTTGGAGAATGGCTTTGATGTCCTTATTCTAATGTTTTAAAGTTTTAGAGTTTAATACTTTGTAAAACGTTATTGGTTAACCATTCACATAAATGAATAGAATTCATTTTTCCATATAATTTGTGGTTTATTAAATGATGAGTCCCTTCAAATTTACGATATATTCAAGATAGACTGTCAGGACCAGTCCTGTGACTAAGAAATGTCTATCAAGTGAACTTGAATGTCAAAAGTTGAAAATGGTCCCTGGTCGGAGTTTTCTATAAAGATGGACGCATAGAAAACGTTAGACGACTACTCCCTCCGTCCCTTAATACTCGCACCGTTTTGACTTTTTGCACTATTCACATAAATAACTTTGACCCTATTTTATTTTTAGTATATGAAAACAAATATTAGTATATAATATATTGTTGGCTTCATCTTAATATATATTTTCAAAATATTAATATTTTTATAAGTTCTTATAATATGTAGTTAAAGATATTAGTGGTCAAAGTTGTGCATTGGCAAGCGTGTCCAATCGAAACGGTGCGAGTATTAAGGGACAGAGGGAGTAGAATGCAAGATGACTAGTAGTTCTGTTTCTTGAACTATGTGGACATGGAAATGTCGCAATAATTTGCATAGATACTTACTTTGGGAAGACTAGTATCGGACATACCTATGAAACTTTACTATAAGAGATGAAAATCTTTCATAAGTAAATTTCATTAAAATTATTAGACACTAATCCTCAATACCTGAGTGATTTGAGATTACTTGTTTGAGAACTAGTTACTTTGACGTTGTCAACCGTCGCACCGTAAAAGGAGGCTATAGAGGCAACGCTCGGGTAATCACCTATCAAACGAATTCTAATCTCAAGATCGCAAGATTGGGATTGTCCTCCCATAAATCGGGATAAGATGTTGAAAGTTGTACAAGGCCACTCGGAGAGCTAGAAACTGTAAAATGCATGGTCGTGCTCAGATGAATCATAGGCCATGATTATCTGTTTATTTGATCAGTTGAACTCTGAAACCGAGAAACATCTCTGGACATAATAAGGATGACAACTCTTACCTTATGTTCATGAGCAAGCACCGAGCGACAAAGGCATTAGGAAATGCACACTTGTCCCTAAGGACAAGTGGGAGACTGAAGGAAATAATGCCCTTAGTCCAAGTATGCATTTAATGGTAAGTCTAATAAATGTGGTTCAGTGTTAATTATACAAGTTAATAATTCAGTGAGATCAAGTGAACTGAATGCCTAGCTAGAGGCCGCTTCAGTTCAAGTGGAATTAATAGTATTAATCCACAGCTTACTCTTGACTGAACCCGTAGGGTCACACAAATAGTACGTGAACGGATCAAGTATTTAATGGAATTAAATACTCCATCTATGGATATTCGGAATCGACGGATCTCGGTTCCAGTGGGAGCTGAAATCGTCAAAGGAAAATTATGGATACTCCGGAAACGATGATATTGCCGGAAACGGAAATATGGATCGTATCGGAAATATAAATATTATCCAAGTCGTAGATGTTGCCGGAAACGGAAACATGGTACGTATCGGAAAATATTATCGGAAATGGAAATATTGCCGGAATCGGAAATATTGCTGGAAACGGAAATATTATCAGAATCAAAAATATTATCGGAATCGAAAAATAATTCCGAAAACGGAAATATTAAATATTTGTTCGAAACGGAAATTAATTCCGGAATCGGAAACGTTAAATATTGTTCGTATCGGAAAAGAATTCCGGAATCGGAAAATTAATCGGAAGCGCGTCGTCATACGAATTAAGCATCGGGCGAGCTTGCTAGACGAAGGCCCAGCGCGAAGCCAGGCCCACGTCCAGCAAGCCCAGCGCGGGTCACAGCAGCCCAAGGCAACGCCAGGCCCAGCGCGCCAAGGCTGCGAGCACCAAGTTTGCTGGGCAGCGAGCTCGTGTGGGCTGCCAGCAAATGGGCTTCGCGCGCGGGCATGGCCTGCTCGCATGTGGGTCGTGCTCGTGTGCATGTTGGAGTTTGTGCATACTTCGAATCCTTAAGTGATTAGGATTAGATTAATTTTCTGAATTACTAGTTTTAATGGAACTCTAATTCTAATAGAGTTAGAATTCTTGAGTCCTAGTAAAATTCCAATTCCATATTCCTACTCTATAAATATGTGATGGTATTCACAAATTTATGACAACATAATTTTCAATCATACATCTAGTTTTAAGGATTAAAACTAAGTATATTATTTTCCATAATATCCGAAAATATTCATAGAACCTTAGGTGCAATTCTAGTTAATTAAATCTAAGGCGGATCCGAACGTGCTGTGGACTATCTACGGAGGGACGACATTTGGAGTCCTAGGCTTGTTCTTGTTCGATTCGGGCGCAGCTAGGGAGGGCACGCTACAAAGTGTATGTGTCCTAAATTATGCTAATTGTTATGTGGCAATTAATTTGGATTCCTAGCTTTATGGTTTTTTCGCATGATTTATATTCATTTATATGTATCATAACCTAACAATCATAATTAAAATGACAATTATCTTGACGAAAATGAAGTTATTCTTAACTAAATTTAACAAAACTATAACTAAAACAAAAAAAATGACTTTAAAGCCAAAAAAAAAAGGTCTAACTAAATGATCGTGCTTCATAACTAAAAGTAACTAAAACAAGGAAAATTTGCTAAAAGGGACTTTTTATAGTCCAGATTTTGCGAGAAGGGACCTTTTAATTTTATTTTTTTTGTGAAAACACACCTAAACGTAAAATTAATTTGCTAAAGACAGAAAAATGACATTTTCCGGCGTTGACTCTCCTTTTCCGGTGGTTGAATCTCACGCGAGGCTCGCGTGTTCCCTTTTTTTGTTAATTGCACCCCTTTCCCTCCAAAATTGGAGGCTTTAACAACCCAACCTTAAAAAATATTCCATCATTTCTTTCTCCCTCCTCTGTTCTTCTTCCTCCCCCAACCCCACAATCGAAAAAATTACAATTTCGTGTGCAAATTAAATTGAACAAGGAATCATTGCAGTGATCTCCATCATAATTCGAGTCTGGGCACGAAGTATCTGGTAAAAAATTGTTCTAATTTTGTGGAATTTTAGTGTCGAAAAATTAGGGATTTTTTCCCCAATTCTGTAATTCAATTGAATTGGATGTTGTTTATTACTTGTTGCAGTAACTATAGATCGAATGACGGAAGCGAAATGTGGGTGTGGGTTCCCTGTAGCCAAGAGGACTGCTTGGACTCATGAAAACCCGGGAAGAAAGTTCATTGCTTGCAAATTCTACAATCCTGAAACTGGGAAAATGGGGTGCAATAAATTCGATTGGCTTGATGAAGGTACTGTTGATTGCCAAAGGGATGTTACTAATGTGCTTGTTGCAGAAAAACATAGGTTGCCCCCTGATCTTGCCATTATGAGGAACATATTTGCTTGCATTGAGCAAGAGAAGATTAGGCTAATCGAAGAGGTTGACATATTGAAGAAGAACAAGGGAATGATGAAGGATGCTTGGGGGTCTGAGAAGGTTGACTTGGGTCAGAATAAGCTAATGGGAATGATTTTTGTGTGTGCAATTGTGTTTGTGTTATTAGTTTCACTGTAATCAAGCTATTTGGGCATATGGTAGGAAGAACTTAATCGGTTTGTTAGGCAAATAAGAAGCTAGGTTGGTATAATTATTCGGTGTAATGTGTTTAGTTGTAATGCCTTAGTTGTAATCAAACCATTGTGGTTTATAATGAATAAAAAATTTGCCTCGTTAATTTTTCCAAAATGAATCGGACTAGTAAATTTTTTTTCGTGTTTTGTTGATACTACATTTGTATGAATCTTCCCGTGTTTTGTTGATACTTTAGTTAAGGTGATGTTTATTTTGGTAGTGGTCGATTTGAATATATTGTGTCGTGTTTAAGGTAATTTGTTTCATGACCAAAATAAAATGGACTTATATATGATGTCAAATTGGAGAGAAACAGACTTATATAAGATGTCAAATTGACTGAATTTTACAAATGTTGTCAAAATGACTAATGTTGACTTTAGCATACCAAAGTTAAATTTCGTTTCATGACCAAAATAAAAGCAACAGACAAGCAGCCATTGTACTCATTAAACTACAGACTAATCTTGTTGCTGACTAATCAAGCAACATAACTAACAACCTAATCTTGTTGCTGACTTGGGTTAAGTTGAGGAGCATTTTGGGAAGATTGAACCACAGAAGGTTCCTGAGTTGCAGTCTGACCAGCGATATTCTGAACCAAAGCAGAGGTTGAAGGAGCCACTGTTTCACCAGGTGGTGCAGGCATAGGACACTTAGGTTTGTAGTGTCCAAGACCACCACATCTGCTGCACTTGTTCTGCCTCTTTGCTCTCTTAACAGTCTGCTTGTCTTCATCCTCTCCAACTTCCTTTTTCCTCTTGTGTTTGCTTGGCCTACCAAGCATTTTTCTGTAAGGCGGAGGCAATGGACCTGGGTAAGGTGTTTGATCCCATTGGTTCTGATCAGGCATACCTTTGAATGGTGGGGCATAAGACTTAGCATAAGTTTGAACATGATATACAGGGTGGATGAAGTCTTCTTAGTTGAGACTCTTTGTTTGAATACATGCCAATGCATGCCAGCAAGGAATTCCTATTCGACTCCATTGTAGAATCCACATACTTTAGTTTCTAAGTTGACAACAAATGTGTCCTGGTCATGGTCCACCTCAAACTCATGTAAGTCAGTTTGTCTGATTCTCATGTTATGCACTTACCTAAGACCCTGTTGAACCATCTTAACAACATATGGCACAATAACACCCTTAAAGCCCTTAAATCCCTCCCTTTTTGAATTGAATCTCTCCATGACATACCTCATAACCCACTCCATTAGATGTAGGATTGGTTTTACCCTTGCCTCCCTCAACATATTATTAAAACTCTCACATCAATTGTTTAGGAGCATTCCTGACTTAGAAGCAGTGTTAAACCCATGTCTAGACCAGTGAGATGTGTTGATGTCATCCAAGTAATTAAATGCTTCACCATTCAATTCTTTTATAGTTGCCATGTGAGTGTTGAAATGGTGTTGGCAACAACATATTATGGTGTTAGATCAAGCTCTAGCAGACATACCACATTATGCAGACTCAGAGAAAGCAAGCAGAGAGAAAGAATATGTATGTAACACCTCGTATTTTTAAGTAATTATAAATATATTTTATTATATTTATAAAGCATTTTTATTATTTTGAGATCTTAAATCGCATTTAAATAGTTATTTAAATGTACTTTATTAATTAAGAATAGGAAATTTTGTGAAACACTACCTTTAAGTTTGGTGGTTTTGTGAATTGCTACCTTATAAAAACTTTTTTTAATTTAACTACCTTATAAGTTTGGTTTGTTTGACTAACACTACCATTTGACGTTTTTCGTTAATGTTTTCCATCGTGTATTTCTTCTATTCTTTTAAATATCTCTGTTCATTTGTCATTTTGTGCATTTGCCATATTAAATAACCGTTGTAGTGGAGTCCAAAGACGTAAAACATTAACAAAAAACGGCAAATGGTAGTGTTAGTCAAACAAACCAAACATATAAGGTAGTAAAATATAATTTCCTTTTAAAAAGGTAGCAATTCACAAAACCACCAAACTTAAAGGTAGTGTTTCACCAAATTTCCTTAAGAATATTTATTATTTTAATTAATTACGAAATGAATTTAAATTTCAAGTTGGGAATTTAATTGGGTTTCAAAAGTAAAACGATTTAAATTAATCTAGCCCAATCCAATTCCAAGTTCAAGTCCAATAAAATGAAGCAAGCCCATCTTGGAGTTTCCTAAGCCTATAAATATAGGTGATCACCCTCAAAATCCCCCACTATTATTCATTAAACCCAAAAGTAAAACCCTAACCCTAAATCTCTCTTTTTCTGTCCAACTTCTATTTGGAGTTTTTTTCTCCTACTTCATTTCGGTTTCCAGACAAAAGTTTCTTCTTCAAAGTTGATCTCAAAAAGTTCTTGAATTTTTCCTCAAGAATCGATTGATTTCGAGTTATAGAATAGGATTTGTGAGCGTTTTAAAATCCTGCAGCAGTATTTCTTCTTTTCCTCTTCTCTACCTTTGGCCGTGAGCCACGACCAGCAGCCCACGCCGCTGCTCCTCCCTCCGTGCACCACCACTCTCATGCCTCGCCGCGCTCCTTTATTGTGGTCGGCCGGTGTGTTTTCGTTCTTCCTAAATCTCTCTATTTTAAATTATGGATTTTTATGATGATTGTTATCGGATTATGATTTTAAATTGTACTTGGGATTGGTTATGAACACCAAAGTTTAGGATTTGATTATTAGATTATTGAGGATGATTTTAATTATAGTAGCTGTAATTTTCAGATTTGAAGTATAAATTAAAGCTTCGATTTTTATGAGTTTTAATGGTTTTAATCATAAACTTTGATTAGGGTTTTGGTTTAAACCATATGACTAATTGATTAACATAATTAGATGGCAATTTTAATTATGGTAATCAATTATAATTTTCAGATTCGCTTTAAGACTTAAAGTGTCAATTTTTAATGGTTTTAATCATGAAATTAATTAATTAAATTTCATGCTAGGGTTTTAAACGATTAATTAGAACTATTATTTTATTAACGAACGATTAATTTCTAATTAATTAAAGTATTTTGAAATTAAATAAAGTTGCTGGAAATTTAATGGACATGAATAATAATTTAAATTCATTATTTTAATGATAGGAAGAGATTTCTAATTTAGAGGCTTGAATCACAAAGTGGCCCCCGTACTTAGATATACAAGGTACGTACATGTCTAGGGTGACCACCGTTTTCATGAGGATTCATGTGATATGTTATTATTGTGATTCATGCGAATTTAATTGTTAAGGATTCATGTTTGATGTTGTGAACAAACATGTTGTATTATTATGGATTCATGTTTGATGTTGTGAACGAACATGTTTGGACTATTATGGAATTATGGTTTTTATTGAACAAGAATGTTGTGATTATCTATGATCGTTGAAGTTAATGTCAAGCATGTTGTTCAAGTATTATATGCATGTATGGGTTGTTTCACATGCAAGGGATTTTTTTGATGCTATCGTACGTAATGTCTAGCATATTGTTGAGCCAAGTATTCGTGCCTCGTTTCACTATTTATTCTACCCCGTTTGTAGGGTATGTTTGGGAAGTCTATGTGAATTGAATTAAGGATAATTCGTGCCTAGTACGCAACCCGCATGTTAACAGGCATGTCGTGGAATCTCAATATTATATTGAGAAGGAACAACGGGAGTAATATCACTTGAGTTTTGAATGTTTGATCATAAGTCCTAATTGATTAAAAAGGAGTATTGTTTGGTTGTTTGGTTATTAAATGTCTTGTTGTCGTGTAAATAAAATATTAATAAACATAAAGTGCAACCAGAACAAGCTTCAAAACTCTTGGAACGTATATACCTTGAGTATGAAAAATGGGGGGAGTCTTGTCGTTAAACTTGTACTCCTACTAATTAATGATACAAGACATTGTTTTATTTCTTTTTTATTATGCGCTGGAATTCCGTTGGTAGATAATTGGGTTTTTTTTTGTTTTTTTTATTTTGGTGTTTGGTTGGCTCCCAACACCTTTCCGTAATGGATATTTATTCTGGTGTTTGGTTGGCTCCCAACACCCTTCCGTAATGGAAATTTCTTTTGGGCATGCTCGAACCTTATTCTAATTAATCTATGAGTCAAGAGTTGTGTCAAGAGTCGAGTCTTGTCTTCATGATTAATTGTTTACTTAGTTGGCTTTCGCATGTGATCTAATTTATCGTTGGAATGAAGCAAGATAGATATAGGATTTCATTCTAGCTTGTTTTTACTTAGCTTTCACTTATTACGTGCTTTGTGTTTTGTTCATGGCCTTTGCCGTATTGACCCTATGATGATCCATCATTTGCAATTGCATTGTTCGGGAGTAGAATATTAATAAACAGGTTTATAGAGGTGACTTGCAGGCCAAGTAATCTTTCAAGGGGTTGAATGAGAGAGTTTATTTATTTGCAATTTTTAAAACTCTATTTATTTTATTTAGTCTAGACTATAATGATCTCAAGTTAGTTAATGGAATTTGATTTAAAGTATTTTGGTGGGCCGTTATGGTTCCAACTTGTAGTAAGACCATTAACTATTATTTATTGTTTTGAAAGTTAGTTAATTCGAATATTTCATGAAATACCCTCGAGTTTTGAAGTAATTCACCAAATGCCCATCAAGTTCCAATAATTCACTAAATACCCCTGACAATTGACTTAATGTCCCAAATACCCTTACTTTTAACGGTCCGTTAGTCCGCCGTTAGTCTAGTTTCATAATTCACCAAATACCCCTATTATTAAACTTATTTCACCAAATGCCCCAAACTTAAAATTAGTTATTCTGATGTTCCAACTGCTAGTTTTTTCGTTTGAAAAGTAGTTGTTGGTCTTGCTTGGCTATAAAAACCCACTTTCTGGATGTTTCTTGTAATTTAGATATTGTTTTTATTTATTTTTCTAATTGCATTAGATTTGTGTCATGAGTTTTTTTTCAAATTCATCATCCACACACAATGAGTCCACATATATTAGAGTACCTAACCAATTTTGCTATTGTGATAGGAAATTTGTCATCTGAAGCTCCGATACAACACTCAATCCGCAAAGGTTGTGCTACAAGTGTACAAGTGTGATCCTTGCAACAATCTGAGATGGTGCAAGGCAGCAGCATGAAGGACAATACAGGGGAAGCTTAGACGAAGGAGAAAGTACTGAAAATAGAGGAAACAGTAAGATGCAATAGGACTTGAAGCAAATGAAGAAAAAGCTAATATTGTAATGTCAATACAAGGCATCTTACTTTGATTTTGAAATGAAGAAAGGCTAATCCTATTTATGTCATGGTTTGGGATGGACAGGCAGAACTTAGGACTCAGGAGAGTAAGCAAGTACTTTTAGCAAAGAAAGGTCAAGACTTCAGAGAACTCTTAGCAAAGAAATTGGGAGGCAAACAACATGTGAAAGAAGTCCGAGGGCAGGGTCTTATTATTGGTATAGAGTTGGATGTACAAGTTGGCCCGCTAGTTGATGCTTGTCGAAATTCAGGAATGTTAAATTGTTAATATTAACTGCTAGAAAAGGAAAATAGTGAGATTGGTTCCTCCACTGACCTTATTAGAACAGGAGCTCGAAACAGGTTCTGAGATTCTCCTCAAGTGTTTCCCGTCCCTTGGTTGAAGCGGTGGAGTTGAATTTGTGTACGATGAGTCGATGCCTGTCAAATTTCCTTGTGACATCAATAGATCCAAAGCTCATAATTGGCATCGTAGCTGTAAATCAGGAATAAGTTTCCTAGTAGCTTCTCTTTGGATTATGCCTTGGGTTTAATGAAAAATTGTCATTTCAAGATATCCCACTCGTTAATCAGAACATTGATTTTCTTTGTTGCTTGGATTCATTTCATAAGTATCTTTCTCCCTTATTATAAGGCTTAGTTTGTTATTTTGATACCTATAAATTACGTAGCTTTGTATTGAGTGGAACACACAATCAACATTATTATTTTCTCTTTGTACTACGTTTGTTCAAAATTAGCCTTTAGATATTATCACAACTTTAGTGGATCAAGAAGGCATAAGAAAACAATAAGCAACGACTAATTTTCAAACGAAAAAGCTAGCCGTTAGAACATCAGAATAACTATTTTTAAGGTTGGGGCATTTGGTGAAATTAGTTTAATAATAAGGGTATTTGGTGAAATAAATTTTTAAAAAAGGGGCATTTGGTGAATTATGAAACTAGGCTAACGGCGGACTAACGGACCGTTATCCGTAAGGGTATTTCGGGCATTAAGTCAATTGTCAGGGGTATTTGGTGAATTATTGGAACTTGATGGGCATTTGGTGAATTACTTCAAAACTCGGGGGTATTTCATGAAATATCCGTAGTTAATTCCGCTACGTAATTCTGGTACTAGCCTTTGGAAGGAATGGAGAGAGAAAATGAATTATGGAGGAGAGAGAGGAGAATTTGGAAGAAATGGAGGTCGGAGAAAATATGGCTCAGAAAGATCTTGATGAGAGGGAGAGGGGTAGAGAGATCCTGAGGAGAGAGAATATGAATGAACAAACATGTAATATATTTTTCAATAAAATAAATTAATGTTGATGTCAGAAATTACGTGGCATTTTGAATGACATTAACGCGGTCTTTCCCGTGAGACCATCTTTTGTAAAATTTTGTAATAAATATGCAAGAAAAATTGTTCACAAAGTTTTTTTAATAAAAAAATTGGCATCGGTCATCTCTATTTAACAAACACCTAAATAGTGAAACAATTATGAAATACATAAGAAAATAAACATATAAAGTTGTGTACATCACTCGTTTATTTTGCTAGCAATATGCTTGTCTAACACATGCACTCTTATGCTTAATCGATTTATCGATTTGCTACATGTAACCAACATTATAATAATGTCTGTGATTAAATTCTACAATTGGTGGAGGTAAGTAGGTAACACCACCACCGAGATTATACAAATTATTTTCATATTTGATTTTTCCATATATGTACAATTTTAGATGGGGATGAATTGAATTGTAAACGAATGAGATTTTATCAAAGAAAATGTTGACAATTTAATTGATTTTGCATAATTGTGTATTACTTAATTTTAAGGTATTCTTTATTATGGAGTTGTATTTTTTCGGTTTTTTCATGAAATGCCCATGAGGTTTAACAAAATGCAACAAATACCCTCAAAATTTTCAAAATGCACCAAATATCCTTGGGGTTTGTATAAACATATTAGATACCCTTACTGACTAACGGACATTAACGTTGTTAACCCTTAATCAACCATTTCTATTAACCCCTCACATTAACACCTAATTAAATTAAGTAAACCCCTACCATAAATTAATTAACTATTTTCAACCCCAAAAAAAATTAAATCGATTATGCTACAATATTAAATTTTTTGATTCTCCAACTCCCAATGGCAAGATAATCAAAATTAACATCATCTTTTTTCCTTTTCCTTTATTCAAACCCTTCACATTAGTTAACTTCCAACTCTTAGAAGATCAATTGATTTGTTAGAACAATTGGATTTCCATGAGTCGAACACTTGGTCGGTGTTGTCGTTTGGATGTAAAATTCCTCCACTGAAGTTACCTTCACAACACCTAAATTACCCCAATTTATTCATAATGCAACCCAAATAATATCATTTTGTTATTGTTAATTTATCAAACTCATTCACCCTTTACTTCAAAGTTTCTTCAAAGTTTCCATTTTAGAGAGAAAGAATGGAGAATGAGAGGAAAGAGAAAGGAGAGTGGGAGGAGAAATCAAGAGAAACTTCTATGGCAATGACACTTCGACCTCGACCGTCAACGAAACCCTCGCTAAAACCCTCTCACGCCTCATAAAGTCTGACCTTGTTGCTACTCTACGAGAAATTATATGGAAACTACACTGCGACCTCGCCCTCAAAGTATGATCCACCGTCCGATCAGAACCCTGGTACAAGACCAATTTAGCCTTGTATGCTGATTTTGTTTCAGTGTTGAATAAGATGGGTGGGATGGGAGTGGTTATTGACCGTCTGATTGAGAAGCTGGACGGTGGTGGTAGCGGCTTTAGTGGGTTTGTTTGGTGGTGGTGATTTCCAGGTGAATTTTGGTGGAGTTGAGTTGATCGAGAAACGATTTGAGGCGTTAGATGTTGTTGATCGATGATAATGATGATGGAGATGGTGAGGCGTGGGATTGAATGGAAGCATAGGGAAGGAGGAGCAAGTATACAGGAAAAAATAATAATTAGGATTTAGGTTAACGGAAAAGATAATGGAATTGTCGAAAATTGTCATTACGGACATTTTATGCATTTTTATAAAATCTCGGGGTATTTGGTACATTTCTTAAAAGTTGAGGGTATTTCGTGCATTTCGATAAACCTCATGGGAATTTCATGAAAAACTTTTTAGTATATGACACCTTCCTTATTTGTCGTTTTTCACCTTCCTTAAGTAATTTCTTTCTTTGGTGAGTTTGCACTAAATACCCATGGTATATTATTTACAATTAATAGGGGAATTACAAACTATTCATAAGGGGGACACCAAAAGACCATTTACTATAATGACCACATGATTTTCCTTATAGAACAGAGATTCACATTTTTCTCTTACGCTTAATTGACTATGGTCACCACAACTTTTTTCTTCTTCTTCTTTAATTGCCTTATTTACTTCTTCCTTACCCTACATCATATCTTTATTCCAAGTAAGAATTCTCATTCTAAGATGGAGGATTCAAATGATCTAAGAAAAATATCTACATTATTTTTAATTTTGTTTAAAGATAATAGCAAATAATGATAACTTGCCTTTACGCCATATATATGCTTAATGAAATTAATAACTTAATGCATCTTGCCATCAATAATACAATGCAGCCACCACAACCAACTACATATCCATTCATGTCAAACTTCTTAGCAAATGTGCTCGTACATAACCACTCATAGGCAAATGAGACCATATTCTTTAGCTTTTTCCACCAAGGTCATGTACAATAGACAACAATCTAGATGCTAGATTGTTTCCAGTTTTGGTGGGTCGAGAATGTGTCCCAGTCAGTAGAGACGAAAACAATCATGAGCTTCTTCTTCTTCTAACTGCTAACTATCGATGCAACCTAGCTATGTTTTGAATATCTTTCTCCCACATGCATGACTTTGCAAGAAACAACATTTTTACAACTTTTATGACAACTTCAAACCTACTAAAAATAACTTGTGAGAAACTATCTTAGTAATCTTTTATTGGGATTTTGCTTTATTGTGCTAACATCATTTCAAGACTACATGGAAGCACTAAAAGGATTAAATTGTTATTCTCTTCTTATTTTCTATTTTAACTTGTTGTTTATTCGGACCTTCCACCTTGTTCCATTGTCCTTTTCTTTTTCTAGGCCTACCAACAATTTTTCTTTAAGGATGAGGATTTGGTTTTGGATAAAGTGTGACTTTCCGCTGGTTCTATCCTAACATGGTTTAAATGTATGAGCATAAATCTTGGCATATATTTGTAAATGGTATATTTTGGAATGAACAACCAATTGATAATAACATATTAATAGGTTGGTTCAAGGTCTTGATAGGCTCCATATATTGAATCTACAATTGGTGGGCAAGATTGGTAATCATGTTAAGGAGAATAACAAAACTGACTAGGAAGACCAAAAGTCTAATAAGTTTAAATCATAACAAGGAGGTTCCTTACTAAAAGGTTTCAGAGCCCTATGAGACGCTTGCAAAAACATAGTACGTCTATGGAATTGTATGGAGGATATTGGTAGCCTTGCCACTAAACATCTTGTTCAAAATTTGTAGGAAATATGTAGAAGAGTTTCATGGAGAGATAACATATGAAATCTCCAAAACTATATGTAGAAACTTCTAGGCATAAACTATGGAGGCCTATATATAGGCATATCCCCCTCGTTTGTAAATGGTGTGCATCCAAGTATTAATTTGTGAACACATTAATATAGACATTCTTTTCAAATGCCTACTTACTCTTTTTATGTTGTGCCTATATTTTTCACACTAGTATTTCATAGCTTCATTTATGGACAATGATATTGTATTCCTTGCGTTTGATGAGAGATGGATGTGAAACACGTGAAATGTGTGCTAGAAGAGGAAAATAATTAGCACAAAAATACTTCCTTTCTTTTTAATAAGGGCATTGTTTAGTTAACCAATATGTAGTTTTAGAAAGTTGAGTTGAATTTACTATTATTTTTTGGATAAGGAAATAGAACAAGGCGGACAACTTTAATTATCCTTTCGGATGAATTACAAAGACCCAATGACTACGGGTTCAGAAAATAGAGAACAAAGAATACAATGGAAATACACCCTAGTCTCGAACCACCCCATCCCCAATGCCAAATAAATTGGTGAATAGATTACAAAGAAAGACAATTAACTGAGCGATTAAATATAGACTCTTCCTCCTCACGATCAAAGAACCCAATGTCGTAGTCAAAATCAATGAAAAACCAAATTATATCAGAACTAAACTAACAAAAAAATAAAACTACCTAATTTACAAACAATTACAATAAGTTCCAAGAGTTTTGGGATAGGAATAGCCTGTTTGGGGACTCTAGTAATAATCTAGAATCAATTAACACGGGGGCGTGATCTGAGCTCGTAAAGGCTCCAGACATGAAAACAGAGAGGGGAAAGCGGTCATTAAAAGAAATGCTCGCAACAGCTCTGTCTAACCTATGATAGAGGCCAGGGTGCGAATTAGACTTCCATGAGAAGGAATGTTGGATACAATTGATATCAATGGCATTTGTTGTAACACCCCGACAATTCTCTCTTTTCTAAAATAACCTTTTTATATAAAACGTAGAGACTTATCAAGGAATTATCGCCCGTGTGAAAACGTAACGGCTTATTCAGAATTTTGCAGCGGAAAACATAAAACTAACTTTAGGTTTATAAATAATCGATTACAGGTTTAATCCCAAAAACCAATCAACGAAAATAAGGGAATATAAATAGTACGACAAGTTTAAAGTCCAAATTAACAAACCAAGTCACTTAGCAAAACAAAACTAAATACAAGCTCTCTAATCCCGATCCCCATGATGCATCATCTTCAAACCTGTAGATGGACAATGCTTATTGATCCTTAGAGACTGCTCACCAAAGATTGGGTCATCACAGGATCAATAAGGCATAGCCATAATCAACATGCACAAACAAAAGCACGTAATCAGCAAAGCTGAGTACTACATACTAAAACAAAAACAATCTTAACATGATACTAATAAACGATAAGTAAGGGAAAACAACACATATTAATTTGAATACCACACTTGACTAGACTACGCTAGACTGGACCAGACTTTTATAACAATAACATTATTTTAATTGAAATAGTCAATGGACCGAGTTGCTACTAGAAACTTCTTCTTCTTCACTAAGGAAGACGAGGTACGGGCGCGACTCCGTAAACCCCAATGACCTGCGATATCAAGGGACTTTTAAATAAAAATAGAACCGGTGATCAATCCGGCCCCAGAAAAAGCCATAGGCGACCCATGACCCCAACTCCTGATTGTCCGTCACTTTAGACGTGCACTGTCTAAAGCTATTGCTACTCAGTTTCACTTTACATGACTTAACTTTTAATACTTGGTTATGACTCATCAAACATAAGTATTATATTCAACAAGTAAACACAACTTCTTTTATCTTTGAATTAAACAAGTGATCACAACGTTCAGCCAAGAGCCAATTCCAACTATTTTAATCCTTTCTTTATCCATACTTAAAAACCTTTATTAGGTATAAGGTTCAACTACCAAACAAGGTCCTCGGCCCTTATAAAGTAGTGAAAATCTAAAGAGGAACAACGATCAACAAAGATCTAAACCAATATTAAATAATATAAAGTTCCCCAAAATCAACATGCTTGCATCAATATTCCATGCTAACATGATTCAATTCTTATAATTAAAGTTCTATGCTCAACGCATTAATTCAACGACATTGAACATGAAATTCCAACATAAACAAGTTCATAATTATATTCATCATATTCTCAATACAACACACATCCAAGCACACAGGTATGTACGTACCTTGTGTAAACAAACTGATAGGCCACTTTAACAAATTCAAAAGTCGCCCACAAAGAATTCTCCGCCTAAAATAATCAAGAAACGTACCCAAATCAATTCCTAATAATTTACAGCAACACTAACGTACTCTAAACACATCCTAAACATATTTAGAACGTTCCCCAATATCGAAACTTAATTAATTAACTTCCTAGAATAGTGATCAATTCCCTAACGATCCCTAATTATCATAAACTCCAACAAACGTTCCTTTTTAAATTTCCAGCAATATAAAATAATTCAAAACTTGCTCAAAATATATTCAACATCCTCAAGATCATAAAAATAATAACTTTAATAGGTATAATCATTCTATTATGATTTTAAACATAATAAAACCTTAAAAATTCATGCTTTAATAGTTTAAAATACTTATTTAACCAAATTAATAAATCTGGAAATTAAATTTGTTACTTAAACATAATATAAAATCTGAAAATATATTTTAATCATAATAACTTGTAATTTATATTCAATAAACACGAATTAAATCACTAAACTAATTTAGAACCCTAACTTATATATTAATCAACCAAAACCGAAAATAATTAATTAATAACATCGACACCAAATCTGAAAATTATAATTTAACTATAAGGATTAATAATTTAATTTCAAGAAATATAATTTCAAATTAATAAACTTAATTAAAAGATTTAAATAACTTAGGGTTTAAGAAATAACCAAAAGTGAGGGAGAGAGAGAGCTGGCCGGCGGCAGGGGCGGCGGCAGCGAGGAAGTTGAGCGGCGGAGGAAGCTGGGCGGCAGAGGAAACAGCGGCGGCTCGGTGGTGCTTTGCGTGGGTAGCAACCAAAGAAAAAAAAGTGAGAAAGAGGGAAGCAACGAATGAACGAAAGAGAAGGAAAGAGAAACTACCGGCAGTCAAGGTTGCCGTGACGGAGGCTGTGTTGCAGCTGCGTTGCGGCGGCGACGAGAGGAAACTCGCGGTGGTTGTGTGGCTGGGCAAACAACAACGATTAAAAGGAGAGAAAAACAATTGAAACCGCAATGAAGGAGGAGGAAAGGACGAAGAAGAAGGGGTGGGAGGCCTTACCGGTGGCGACGGGTGATGGTGGTCACAGGTGGCTGAGTCACGACGTGAAGGAGGAGGAGAGCAAAACGGCAGTGTGAAGAGAAGGGTTTTGGGTGTTTGAAATTCACGTGAAATAGCAAAGGGATAGGAGTTGTGTTTTTTTTTTTTTTTTTTGGTTTTACGTGAAATAGAAAAGGGGTTATGGGTTTATACTATTGGGCTTTCCCAAGTGGGCTAGGACTAGAATTGAGGTTGATCGGATCCAAAAATAGTTAGGATTGTTTTTCCGAATTCAACGAGTTTTCCTAATTCAAATTCTTTTCAACATAAAATTCTAAAATTATTCTTGATTGCACAAACCATTAAAATATTTAGAATATATTTAAATAAAATTAAATATACATTAGATATATAAATATAATAAAGTTCAAAAATCGTTAAATATTTAGAACGTACTTAAAATAAAATAAATATAAGTTAATTATATATTTATTACTAAGATTCATAAATTCTATATAAATATAAATAATATACGTTAAAATTTATTAATAAAATTTATAAATTTACTGGGGATTACATTTGTATGAGCTAAAAATCTAGGGAATCATTGGCATTGGTGTATAGTGACTGGGTTATCCCTAATCTTATTAGTTGGGGATAAAAGCTTATGAAAATCCCCTAAGAGAATCCATGGGAAGGAAATGTTTTCATAAAAGGTTGTAATTGAATCCCAAAAAACATCTTTATCCTGGTTTTGAGCTGGAAAATGAGCTCTTGTAACTAGAAATTGTTCATTTGTAGGTCTGTAAAGGACTTTTAAGTGGGCACACCTGTCTGTTAGGACATGACTTAACACTTAAATGTTGTCATTATTCCAACAAATCCAGACACCCCCACTATGATTCAAAGGATCTATGATTAGAGTTTTTTTGGAACCGAAGTCCCTTAGTTGCTAATTTACTAGATACATTAGAGGTCATAGTTTCTAAAACAAACAGAATATCAGGGCGGAAATTAGTAATATAGTGTATAATATCTCCAATGGCTTGGAGTTTTTTACCACCTTGAAGGTTCCAAGTAAGAATTTTCATAATGATGAATGAATAAGTAACATGGCCTTTAGCCCATTTAGTTCGGAGCGGAACAAAAGTCTGGTTCTTAAGATTACAAACATAAAAAGCAAACCAAAACAATTGTAGAAGAAAATTAACAGTCCAGTTCTTATAGTTATACAATTAATTGTTGAAGGAGTAGCAAAACAACAAAATGGTTTTTAGGGCCAGATAGCAAATATCACAGGAGGAGCTGTCAAAGATGGGAAATGTTGGCTATTCGGGAAGGCAGCAGGATGCACCCCTAGTACTTCAGGTAAACACAGCCTGCAGTTCAGAGAAAAAGAGAGGAGGCAAAAATGAAAAAAGCAGTTAATTCTTATGGGCAAGGCGGAGGAATCAAGAGAGAAAGTTGGTAGGAATAGGCACAACAAATTACTATTATTCAGCACTTCAGCGTACTGTAATTCAAGATAGAAAAAAGGTGCAGGCCGACATACATTCTCCAGAAAAAAAAAAAAGGAGAATAAGGGCCTAAAAGGAGAAAAAGGGCCTTTTACTACATCATAGGGGCTACCCAAGGTGGAAGTAGCAGCACCACTTAGCTTCAACCATACAAATAGCTTGCCTGACAGTGGGTACCTCCATTTGTATAAGAGTCCATCGTGGCTACTAACTTTCACATCTTCCCTGACCAAGGCAAACAGTTGTTCAACAGATACAAGAACCTGATACTAAGGATCAAAGGATACACAACAATATTAAACTTAAACAAAGGTGGGGCTAAAGAAGAGTAATCAAACATAGGTAAATTCATATCATAAAGAGGATAAACTACACTTGTGAAGCTGAAGTACAACATTACAATTACCATAATATAGAACTAGGATGTAAAAAGAACTACAATCTTACAAAAACTAAAAGTATAAATAATGTAGAAGAAATTACAATGAATGAAGCAACCTAATCAATCAGCTGAAGGTGGAGTACAGACTAGCTATCATAACACCCAAAAACCACCACCATCCAAAAAACAAGTGTAGCCAGACAAACATAATCAATCAGCTGAAGATGAAGGAGAGAGATCACCATCATATCTCTTCCTCCTTTTGGATTTGTCAACATCAGAAGGTGGAGTACAGGCAGTAAACATCGAACCATCATCTTCATTCCTCTCACCATTAGAGAATTCGATGTCTATGTTATTCACATGATCATTCTAGACTCCCACACCATAGTCAGTCATCAAATCTTCAAGACTAACATCAGGGAGGATATCCTCATAAGGTTGGACTGCAGGGGGGGTGAGAGTGATAGTGTCACTAGTAGACACTTGAAAATCATCCAGGCCTTGGAAGATATTGGCTAAAGGAATCAATGGGAGACTTGGACCAATATTGACCCTAGGAGAACGCAGAGGTTTGGCATTATTGGCAGGAGGGTAAGGTTGGAATTTTGAAGAGTTTCTTTTGGAGAAAGACTTGGGTTTAGCCCTCCTTCTTGGCACCACAGAAAGCCAATCAGTTGGACCAGACCCAGACCCATCAGGCACACCAGCAGCATTAACAAAAAGGTTAACATCATCCAATTGAGCAACCACAAGATCAAGACATGGTGGGGTGCGTTCAGAGTAAGCATTATCAGTACTGCTACTTCCCACGAGAAGGGTGCCTGTGATGGAACTTATGAGGATGCTGGAAGAACTTGAATCACCAAATAAGCTGGTAAGTCCAAGTTCATTGGAATGTGGAGTTGAGTTCTTCTTAAGAAGTGAGGCATAGTTTGTGATTTCATACTTGTTTGGCATTAAGGGAGTGCTAAGGCAGTGAAAGAGAAGAGAACTGAATGAGAATTGTATCAGGAGGAGAGACTCGGACTTAAAGAGAAAGTTGAGAGTGCAAGTGCAAAAGTTATATAGCGGAGCCATGTATTTATAGTCCCAAAACACGTACTGGAGAAGATTGAAAGACACCAACCAAGAGAGCAAGAAAGAACAAAGGACTAAGTAGCTATTACAAGAAGGATCTATAATACTAGAGCAAATTTGAAGCATCACAATAATAATCATAGCACAGAAAATAGCAAAACATAAGAAACCAAATTGCATGCATCGAAAATTAGCGAATAATTCAGTTAAATAGCAGAGTAAAAGCAGAAACCCAATTAAAATCAAGATAAACTAGAAATAGCAAATATTAGGCTTTTATTCAAGTCCCACTGCATCAACGTTGGTATTAGAGACCAATCTTCTCCATCATTGGCCCAATTAATACAGCAAATAAAGCTCAATGGAGTAAATCTTAATTAGCCCGAAAAAACCATTATTACTGTTTATAAACCTAAGAAATGTTGACGTTGCTAAGCTAGAAACCGTTGGATTCACGAGGAAGCTTGTGAGGGAAGGTAAGATAAAGATCGGAGTTGAAAAGGTTTGCCTCGAAACAACCGAGGTGCCAATCCAAGGGCAAAGCGAGACATAATTGCTTCTAGTGGGTCGATAGGCTTAATTTGGGAACACATGTAACACCCTAATAATTCCTTGCTTTTTATAAAACATTTTCCAACTTAAAACAATGGAATTACCAAGATATTACCGCCACCGTGATAACGGCTAAGGCTATTTACCAGAATCACGCAGCGGAAATAACTAACTTTTAAAATGTATTAAATAGTTAATGATCATTAAAACAACTTGGAACCATCAAGGCCCAAACCAAAGTAATAAACGTTTCAAAAATAATAATAGTAGTAACGATAGTCATGACTAAAAATAAAAGTAGAGTTTATAAAGTACGGAAGAGAAATAAACTTTCAAACACGATTCCCATGATAACTTCTCCCGCAAGTTATCTCTACAAACCTGTTTTTATTAAAATCTACTCCCCAACAACGCAAATGCAATGATGGTTCATCATAGGGTCATTAAGGCAAAGGCCATGACCGAAAGACATAAAGCACAAAGTCAACAAAAGCTGAGTACGAACAAGCTAGAATAACATTCTATCCTAACATGTTTCACTCAACGAATTAATAATCCACATGCAAAAGCCATTTAATAAACAAGTAAACATGGAGACAAGACTCGACAGATGACACGACTCTTGACTCACAGTTTAATAAAGAAGTAGCTTCGAACGGGTAAAATAAAGTATCCTCAAAAGGAAAGAAAAGGGTGATGGGAGCCAACCATACACCAAATAATAATAAGTCGGACTCCTACCGACAGTCGGGCCATACCGATGGAATTTCAGTGCATAAAAGCATAAAAAGAAGAATGAAACAACGTCTTGTATCATTCAAGGAGTACAAGTTTTCCGGCAAGACTCCCCCTATTGTTCATACTCGAGGTATATACGTTCCAAGAGTTTTGAAGCTCATTCGGGTTGCACTTTACGTTAATTAGTATGTTATGTTCAAGACTCAACCCAAAGACATAACTCACAAATAATTTTGTAACAGCCCTGATTTTAAGCAACTCTTAATATCATATTAAGAGTAATTACCGTCTTAAACATGTTATTAGAATTATTCTTAAATCTAACTTGAGATTAAAATCTTTATTTAAGTGGTGAATAAATTTGAATTTTATTTATTCAATTATTTGTATATTTATTTATAAAGCTAGCCTTCGAATTGATTTTCGAGTTTTAGCTCGAGATACCTTTACGGAAATTTAATTGATTAAAAAGAATTTGGGTTTTTATAATAAATTTCTAAACTAATTTAAAATAGAAAATTAATTATCTTATGCTTGAAGTTAATTATAGATAAAGGTTTAAATAAAATAAGTAAATAAATTAATTTGCACTCTTAATTGTATAACTCATGTGGAATAAGACTTATGACTCTCTCTTCTCTTTCTAGGTGTTGACCAAAGGAAAATAATCCAGAAATATCTAAAACTCCTCTACTTTTTTTTCTTTTTTTTTCTATTTCTGGAACTCTCTCACACTTCTTCCTCTTCCTCTCGTCTCACCGGCTCTCTCTTCCTCTCTGTTCTGCTCCGCACACCACCAACATCTCTGTCGTGCTCTGTTCTCCCTCGCCGATTCATTCCGGTGAGGTGAGTTGTTTGTGTTGCGGATTTGCTCCGCCACCTTCCTTACTCTGCCTCCCTCTTGTTCTTCGCGTCGTTGTCGCTGTCGCCACCGACGGTGGCGTTTCGGGATCTCCGTGCTGGCTACAGTTCTTGATTGGTAATATCTTTAATTCTTATTCACTAATTTATCAAATTGAATTAAATTCCCCAAATTTCCGAACCCTAACTTTCTCCTCCTCTAAATTGTAGCCACCACCGCGGGACCCATGGCTGGCAGTTAACCGGCGACGTGAGGTCGCTGCGGCAAGTGGTTATTGTTGATTGATGTTGTTGCCAGGTGTTGTTACTGTTCCTCTGCCTCACTCCTTCCTCCCTAAGATCTTGGGTATAACTCAAGCCCCTAATTCTATTTCATCTTATTGTTTTGTTTCCTAGCCCAATTAGATTGTAATAATTTATAGAATAAAATTGTCAGTAATAATTATTTTGATTTTATAGAAATGATTTGGAATATTGAAATTAAACTGGATTTGATAAAGTAATTTAGTGAGTCAAATTACATTTCCCACAAAGAAGGATTTCTAATATAGAATTGTGATTAAGTTTTCTAAACTTATTTTATTGACCAAATAAAATTTTCAAATATGATTTCAAAAATAATCCATGTCTAGTAACCCCATTTGGTTTTCTTAAGGTAGAATATGTTCCATGTTAGTTTCTAAAGTAAGTTTCGAAAAATCTTTTAAGATATTAGGTTCTAGATGATTTGAGTGAGTAGTTATTGATTCAAATCTTTCTTGTTGAGGTTATTTGATGAAGAACGAATAAGGGGAATCGAATCATGGAATTAAGCGGAGAATGATGATTGAATAAGTCTTGAGATTCATGTGTAGCGATTCGAGGTACACATCGTCCAACCAACTTCAATGTTTGGAAATATATCTTGTGTTAAAGTATTATGTATATATATAATGTATAAATTGAATGTTGTTTTGCAAATTGAATGTTATTTTGTGAATTAAATTGTGTTTTGCAAAACCAAATTGTATTTGCATATTGATTTGTTCTTTGCGAATTAAAGTGGTTTGTAATGCTTTAAGAATAATGATTCTTTTAAACGAATGTTTGTGTCAATGAGAACCCAAGTGAGAGATGGTTTGAGTTGAGGCATTGAGCGGCTAGAGAATTGATTTCATTGAGTATCTTGAGGTCGAACTTGGAAGTCGTGAGATGTGTGAAAGAGTCAAAAGGTTAAAGTTGTGTTAATTAAGAGTTAATCATAAGTGAATACGTTAATGATCAGGTGAAGGTCCTTGCATAATGGAGTAATCCTACTTGAGTTCTAAGGAGTTTTTGAGGTCTTGGTGTTAAAACTATATAAGAGAATCTAAGATAAGATTTGGTGGAACCAAAGACACCACTTTAATTCTAAATTCTTGTTTTAAATAAAGGTTTCTGTTTTCTTTCAACTGGGTCATACTTGTTTTTAATTTTCTTAAAAGACGCTTGTTTCTTAATTAAGTGTTAATAATAAAAGAATTCTTTTAATGTAGTAAATGAGAAATCTCTAAACTATTTTAAGTATAACAAAAGTTGAGTCTTTAATGATTCTTTAATGATTCTTGAATGAGTCGTTTCAAGGGTTGTAATCATTCCTTACAAGCCATATTTATTTTGGAATTTCCTAAAAGTCACATGTTTTTCCTAAAACTATGAATTATGGAACTTGAACTAGCTTTGAACGATATTAAAGTGTTTAATGAACTCAAGAGTTGAAACAATAAACTAAAGACGTTTTCGGTTTTGTTTTAAGTTCTTTAAATACATATAGTTTGCAAATAAGTAAATCTTTGACAAGTTTTATAAAAGAAACTATTGTAAAGAATAACGATATACTTTAAAATAAATAATCAAGTTTTCATATTTTTGAAACCTATTAGTTTAAGATATAACTAGTGGGCATTTCTATGAATAATAAAGTTTAGTTTGAGTAATTGAGTTTTATATAAACGTTTTTAAAACACATTTCAGGCACACTAAGTTATAAAAGAATGAATCCGGATTTGAGGAGAGTATAAGCTATTGATAACCTTGGGATCATAAATGAGTGTTACCCACTAGCAGTCAATTATTAATCAATGGGCTAAGAGTATAACTAAGGGTAAAGAGTGATTCTAAGTTAAAAGGGAATAGTTGTGAAGAGTGTCCAAATTTTAATTATATTGTTACAGTTTGTTTAAGAGTAAGAGAAAGTGTCAGCAAGCCTTGAGATTGATTTTTAATTTGGTTGAGGATTTATTCTGAGAAATAAAGTGAGTTGAGATATGATGAGAATGAAGTTAATACATGAGTATGGGAATGCGAATGATATTTTGAGAATGAAATCGCATAAATTGGTAATAAAATGCTTAAGTAGGGGAAAGTAGCCGTGTATGTGTTGCATAGTGCTCACATGCGTCGGTGATGAAAAACATATAAAGCGAGTGCTACAATCGTAGACTCGTAGTTCGGCGGGATAGACCCGTTAAAGCGGCTTGGCCATAAAGCGAGTGCTACAAAAGTAGACTCGTAGAGGCGGGATAGACCCGTAATTAGGGACATGTCCTAGTTAAGTCTTGCAAGCGTATGCTTATCAGGAGGGTGACGACCCCCACCAAATAGAGACAGTTGGTTGAATAACCCTTCTCTATTCGTGTTCACTTTCCCCAACAGTAAGCTAATATGTTGTGATTGAGTTAGCTATTATGTTGAGATTAAGTTGTGTGTTTTCGCATTGAGTTATAAATTTCTTATGAATATCTATGTCTTCATTTGAATTGTGTTATGAGAACTTTATGAAGAAAATCATATTACTATAGCAATGTTGTGCCCATGAGTATCATATTGAGTTATGAACAATTATATGTTGAGTTTTAACCTTGTGGCGAAAACTATGGATTGGGAAAAGGTTTACTTATAATACTCGAGCTATCGTTAAGAGTACTCGTCGAATTAGGTTATGATTGAAAATGATTAAGAGTATGAGAATGACAAGATGAATCTTAAAGTTGTGAGCCTAATTCAGTTGATTTGATTGTGAATTTAGAGACTTTGTGAGATGGTAAGTAAGTCTGAAGCCTTTGTGAGTAATGCTATTTTATTGTTTTCCAAATCGTTGTTTGAATAATCTAGATTTCGCCAAATAGATTTCAAAGAGGTCATAACATTTTATCAAGTTATGTTTTCCAATTGAGTTTGATAAGCGAAGTTTCTTTACAGAATAAAACATAAAAACTAAAACAAATATTATTTTGAGCCACCTATCAAATGCATTTTTGGTTGGATGTGTGTACTCAGATTTCCGCTGATTTTGTTCAATGAACCTGTCCTGGTGGGGGCAGAGTTAAAATGTTTTGCAGGCAGCGAGAATCAAGTCTCAGTTCAGGTTCAAGGTGCGTAGAAGTCCTCCAGAGGCCTTATATGTTTCAAGGAGGGCATGTGGATTCTCCAAGTGTATTTAAGTCCTTCCTAATTTATTAATGGATTGTATAATTTGTTTCTAGAGTTTTTTTTCTTTGGGTTATTATTTATGGATTATATATCCTTGTTGAGTTGGTGTCACTCCAATGATGTTTTTGGGAGATGTTATATGCTGGAATGATGAAATAGCAGGTGAAAGAAAATCTGACGTAATTTCCTAAACAGTATTTTAGGTCGTCCATATTTAGGGGAAGTACTGCCGAAATTTTTAATAACTAATTAAGTTTAAGGGTCTTGATTAGTGTCTTTGAGATAGGCTAAACCGTGATTAAATCCTTGAAGTTGTTTGAAGGGTTAAAGTTTGTTTAGCAGGGTTTAAAGTTGTAATTATATTGAGTTTGTTTAAATTGAGACTAAGTGTGTTTAGAAAGCAGCTCGTTAAGGGCGGGCTGTTACAAATTCAACCATTACACCAACACATAATTCAACAATGACACTTCATTTTAATCCTTTAAGACTTGTGATCAAACATAGGACTCAAGTGAAATTACTCCCATTGTTCCTTCTCAAAAACACTGTTTGAGATAACCCGACATTTCCTGTTAACAAGCGAGGTGTGCCCTTAGCACGAATAGTCCTTAGTTCAATTCACATAAACTTCTTAAATGTATCCTACACTTGCGGTAGAATAAACGATGCACTGAGGCAATATTCAATAGGCTCATTATATGCTAGACATCCCGTACTATAGCATAATCATAATAACTTGCATGCGCAACACTCATACATGCATACCAATTTGAATAACATGCTTGACATAATTCAACGATTATCAAAATCCATAACATGATAGTTCAACAGAATCTATAAAGCATAAATCGATTCATAACATGCTCGTTCACAAAGATTCAATAACAATTCTCACATGCTTGTTCACACATCAAACATGAATTCTCAACGCTTAAGTTCACATGATTCACAATCAATATACTTCATAAAGTACTCATGGGATGGGTGGTCACCCTAGTCTTGTACGTACCTGGAATACCTAAGTACGGGGGGCCACTGTGCGAATCACGACTCACTAGAAATCAACTCCTATAAACACGAAGGAGAAACTTAATTATTAACATGTTTACTAAATTTCCAGAAACTATTTAAGAAGCTAAAACCCTTGGTTTAATTAGAAATTAATCGTTATTCGTCAATTTAATAGTCTCAAATAGTTAACTCAAGTCCTAGCCTAAAAACATTGACTTTTTGGCTTTAAAATCATTAAAATCAACACTTTAAAGCTTAATAGCAAATCTGAAAATTTAAGTTGATTTCCATAATTTAAATCGTCATTAAATTATGTGAGTCAATCGCTTGAACAATCAGAATTGAAATCCTACTAGTAGGTCACTACTAAAATCATGTTTTGACCTTAAAAATTGACACTTTAATTAACCCTTAAATCTGAAATTTATAATTCTTTTGAATCAAAACCAATCTCATCAATTCGAATACTAAATATTAAAACACGGTGTTCATAACCGTTCCCAGCAATTTAAATAATCCAAATAATTAAATAACCGCAATTAAATAATTAAACAATTTAAAACTGAAATTTGAAAAGTTTGAAAGTATACAATTTGATTATCAACGATCAACAACACACACACGCAACAATTGATATGTTACGTGTGTGGGCAGCGACGTGGGCAACAACACAACACGGCACGCAGCACTCGGCTAGGCAGCAGCGCGGGACACGCAACAGCACAAGCAGCAACAGCGCAAGCGGGCTGCGCGCTGCGTGGGCGCTGGCAAGAGAGGGGCGACGAGGGTGTGCGGCACAGCAGCAGCAGCGAGCAGCAACGTGTGTGCTGGCTGCGGGCTCGAAGGCGAGAGAGAGCAACGAGGGGTATGCGCGTGAGGCGCGGGCTGGCACACGGCTGGGCAGGCACACGAGCAAGGCAAGCTCGTGCCTTGGGGCCGAAGGAAAGCGCCGGACAAAGGGAGAGGAGAGAGAGAAAAAAATCTGAAAATTAAGGTTGGGGATTTAATGAAGGGAAGGGGTATTTATAGGTTCTCATCCCTTCATGGGCTAGGTTTTAGGGTTTAAGGTTGGGCTTGCTTACGGGCTTGTTTAATATAAATTCCTTACAAGCCTTGTTGGGTTTGATCATGAAATTTAACTGGGCTTAGATTAAATTAAATTCGTTTTCAAAATACGACCCAACAAAATCCGATTAAATAAATTCGTTGAATTTATTTAATAAATAAAATACGATTTTCGTAAATAATTAATAATTAAATTAATTAAAATAAAATACATTTAATTCCCATTAAATGCAATTAAATTTATAAAAATCCTTATAAATATAATAAAATATATTTATAAATTACAAAGTACGAGGTATTACAACACACAACCTAGGTTGAAGACAAAGAAGAGGAAGACGAAGGGATTTGCAAAGCAAAACCATCAGAGCAAGGAAAATGGAGGGAAGAAAATGGCAACGGGAACCTATGATTTTCTTTCTCTCTCTAGAAAACGGGAGCCTCTCATGTTTCTCTCTCATCACTATATTTTCATTTTATGAAGTATTTCAATTAAAGTACCATATGTTGGACAAATAATAATAATTCCAAAAGAGACTAACAAAAAAAAATTATGCATATACTCCGTACTACTTCCGTTCCTTAAAATTCTTTAAACTTAATATTTGAATGGATTTCAATGCAATATTTTAACCACTAATATATTAAATTTCGTATGTGAAAAATTATAAAAAGTTAGTATTATGAAAATACATAATGAGACCAATCTAACAAGCTCTTTATAGTAATGTTTTGATGTATATAACTGTGACAAATTTACTGATAATGTTTGTCATGCATTGGGCACATATTCCAAAGCGTAAATAACTTTTAGGAAAGAGGATAGTATGAAGTTAATTAGCGATAATTGGATTGGAAATAAATTATTATTGGTGGGCGCCTTGAACAAAATTTTGGTGAAAAACGTTACTCCATCCGTATTTAATTAAAAGATACAGTTTGACCGACAAGTAGTTTTAGGAAATAAGTTGAATTTATTAAAATAAGATGAAAGTGAGGTATTGAGTTATTATTTATGGTAAGAAATTGATAGTGGCTGAATTATTTATTGTTATACAAAGAGGATGTGAGTAAGTGTGGGACCACAAGAGAGAGAAACATTAATATAATTAGAAGTGGAGACCATAACATGCCAAAAATAAAAAGTGTAACTTTTAATTAAGTATAGCCGATATGGGGGAGCAAACGATAGTGCCACCAACAAAAAAAAGAAAAAATAGGCAAATTTGCTAAAAAGAACCTTTTATAACCCAAATTTTGCGAGAAAGGACCTTATATAATTTTTTTGTGAAATCACACCTTAATGTAAATTTTTTTTGCTAGAAAGGACCTTAAATAAAAAAATTTGTGAAATCACACCTTAATGTAATTTTTTTTTGCGAAAGACAACCAAAAGTAAGTTTCCGACATTGACTGAGCTTTTCTGCCCATTGATTTGCACGTGAGAAGCATGTGCGGCTTTATTTTGCTAACCACGCCCAATTTTCCTCCAAAATTCTAAGCTTTAAAACCTAAAGTTGAAAAAAAAAATCGAAATAAAATCAAGTTTGAAAGTTCAAGACTCGGGAAAATCAGTGTCTTCAGCCAACTTAAGTTACACGTGCTGATCACGTGCAAGTCAATGGCCAGAAAAAGCTCAATTAATGCCGGAAACTTCCCTTAGGTCATTTCTCGCATAAAAATTACTTTAAGGTGTGATTTCGCAATAAATAAATAAATATATAAGGTCATTTCTAGCAAAAATTTGAGTTATAAAGCTCTTTTATTGACAAATTTGCCTTAAAAAAAAGTGTATCTCATACTACTCGTATTACAAAAGGCAATTCCCATAAATAGTTCCAACGAGGAATCCCTCCAAAAATAAACGTATGCTTCAGCTTCATTAGTCCGCCCATCTGGTCCACAATTGCAGAATCTAGGACCAGGTATCAATAAGGAGTCAATAGTTATAGTGAAAACTTAAATTAGGTTTTAATGGAGTTCCGTTGAAGAACCCCTTCAAAAATAAACGTATACCGCTTTATGCAGCGAGGACACGGTATTCTTTAGTAAAAGGCGAAAGAATAGTTCGCTTTGTACTCACTACATGGCTGCGTGAGAAGCTAATATGTGAGGCGTACTAATTTATATTGCAGTTATCGCTTAGTTCTTTCTCCCTGGTCCATGTGGGACTAATCTGCAAGTCTTTCTGTTGATTTCTACCGTACTCCGTAAGTCCATAATACTATATCAGCAATTGCTTTGAACTGTAGAATCTTAATCCAGAATAAGACCCTATACCAGATGGAATTTTTTGAAAAAAAAACCAACTAACTACAGGATGATGCATTTTAATTCTTATTGATCAAATACAAGTATACAACTTCAATAACAGATGATTTAGTCATGCCCAGTAAGTCCAGTCCGATAACCACTCCCAGTGTCCTGCCGTCAGAGAATTTCCGTAAGGGCTCTCTCTTTTCAGAGTAAAGTTGTACAATCGTAACCTTCAAATTGTAGTGTCCATGATTGTTATGGCATTCGGGTGCACACTGGTGAGGCTATGAAGGGGTCAACAAGTAGTATTTTTCAAATAAGTTGGACATTTCAAAGCCTATTTGCTACGGAGTAACCTATATACTTGTACTAAAAAGGAAAATCATTATACTAGTCTACTTGTAATATCCTACTATTAGTTTATCAGGGAAGTTACTCCCTCCGTATTTTTTTAAAAGATACATTTGGTCGGACACGGGTATTAAGAAGAATAATTAAATGAAATAAAATCATAAAGCAAGTGGGGTTGGATAGATATTTTAATAATTAAATATGTGGGGACCATGTCATTTTGGTGGGTGGAGAGTGAGGTGGGTTTATGAAAATATTTGTTTAATAGGATGGTGGGTGATATGGTATATT